>NW_006159809.1:437467-525392 GCF_000334495.1 Tupaia belangeri chinensis | reverse complement strand
TTCCTGGAAGCCAAGACATATCAATTCTTAAATCAAGACAAGATTTACTAAACATGTCTGTAATGTATCACAGACCCTCTTACAAGCTTCATGCTGTTCTCCCTGGGTGATGTCTCAAATCCTTATAACTGGAAATGCATCAAAAAACAATAGAACACTACAACCACATCAATTTATTCAAAGGGTTTCATAGACATAATATCCATACACTGCCATTAGTTTTTTTCTTTTTTCCATCTGTGGGTACTCACAAAGATCTTATTTTACTGTGCCGTCACTACGAGAAACTAACCCTAAAACTAATATATTCAAGTTGAGATTGGCAAGTGGGAAAATAATAAATACAGTGTATGGGCCAAATTTCTATAGAGAAGTGTTGTTTGCTGCTGGCCTGATGGCCTACCATTGAAGGGACTCCTATCTCACATGGCCAAGCATGGTTCTAGTCTAGTCCTTTGCAGCTTAAAAAAACACACCAAGTCTGGTACCAGCAATCGGCATAATAGTTACATCACTGGACTCCTACATAGCCAACCACAGTTCAAGTCCTGGACCCAGTAGCTTAAACTGACTCTGGATGCATGTGTGTGCATGCCCAAAATCCTGAGAGGAAAATGGACGAGGAGGGACTGCATGTAGCTAATCATCCCCTCTGGGGAAAGGGGGTGATTTCTCACTTTCTGTCTCCCTGGTGAGTGCAAGCACCCTATAGTAAAAATCTCTCTCTCTAAAAATGAAAGAAAAACACACCAAGTCCCTACAGGATGATGAAATGAAAAGGAACTGTACTATGACCATGTCATATTAGGGGGTGCTTTCTCTCTGTCTCTGTCTCTTGTGAGAGCACATGCCCTCTGACAATGAAAACAAATAAGAAAAGCATTGCTTGCTAAAATGTTTTTTTTATTCTCAGTGGCTTTTTAAGTTCTTGAAAACTTTGTACTAGGCTTTTTAAATTTTTTTTTTTTAATTATATAATTGGACCAAAAAGAGAGAGATGAACAGCACTCCCAACGGGACTCCATTATCTCCATTATTTACTCCCAGCTCTATGCAGCCTGGATCATATACACAAGCATGCATAAGCCCCGTGTGCTCAAGGAGGTCTCCAGACCCCAAATGGCAACCTTCCCATATGAATCCACCTTGTAGAGGCTGCAATTCACCTTTGCAGTATAGTCTGTCTCTGTACTATGCTTTTATGTAATAGTAATAGTCAATTAAAGACCAGTTGTCCTGGAAAAAGGAAAACTCCTGCGTGGGTAACTGGTACTCTTTTTGAGGCTGGATCAGGACTCACTGTGAAAGCCATATGCTTCAGTAAGCATGTAATGTTTCTTTCACCAATATTAGATTTATACTGTATTTCTTCTGAAAATTATTCTTTGTTTTGGGAAGATCTGAGTCCAGGTGGTTAAACACAGGGAGTCTGATCCAGAGCCCAGAGGAGAGGAGGAAGGGCATTCTGATTTTATTCTGACACAGAGAGCATGAAGGAGAAGAAACAGAGATGCGAAATCCAACCTGGGTTGTTCTGTTAATGCATTCCCTGCATTATGTCAGACTGAGCAACCAAGTGTTTGGATGTGGACTGGTAGGCATCGTTGTATTCTGACAGATTGTCCTGAGGGTCCCAGATGCGGGCTCTCAACATCCCAACAGGTTAAGCATTCGTTGCAGATATAGAGATAGAAAACACTAAAGACTTGAGTAGGTGGCTGGAACCCAAGAGCATTAAGGCAGTTGCTAAGGCAAATTGGTCTGTGTAAGGTGATGGATCCATGGAATAAGGAGAAGATATAAGAAATTCATGTAGTAACCAGGTCTGGCTACAATCCTTTTCTTAGTTTTCATAAACCCTCAATACATTTTATTTAATATAGAGAGGAGTTTCTGCTATCACTGTTAAAAATTAAGGCAAAGTCTGCAGCCATGTTTTGGATAATGTAGACCCAATTCATCCAAGAACAAGAGATGGCCATGACACACTAATTTGTAGAATATTGGTGGAGTGTACAGTTACTTCCTGAAATTTTCAATACTTGAAGAAGGGAACCAGGTTTGAAAGAAAAAAGAAAAATAAAAGAGAATGAGGAAAACTGAAGGAAAGGAACAAAGAAGAAAGTCCTTAAGAGCACCAAATGCGGATGTTATAAAAGGATTTTGAATTGAAGTAAGTGATAAATATCGTCATGTATGAGCTACCAGAATACTGTGTATAATAGGAACCCCTACAACTGCATCTTCTATTTTACACTTTTCCTGTTCATCACAGCAGTTGAAGCAGAGTTCTCACTAAATAAAATGTAGCACATTTACCAAAAAGAATGTAGCGCATTTACCAAGTTTTGGTCAGCATACCATATGTTAAATTAGATCTCTCTCACTGACCGGTGATCCTCTTTATATCCTTGGATTGCATTTCTTCTTTTATTTTTATAATATTTAGCTTAAAAATCAAGTAATATGTAGGAATAACTGGAAAATTTAAAAATACAAATTTTATATTCATCCCTACACATAACCAGTAGCAATATCTTCAGTAGAAATTTAAAATCATCTTCCAGCATCTATATACTCATACTGAATAATTTACAAAAATGCTGAATTATACTTTAATGGCATATTTTTATTGAGATATGTGTATGTATACATATATGCATATGTACATATATATACATATATAAACACATGTCAACAGATGTTTTTCTACAACACTTTTTTAACAGAACATGGCAGAATTTATTTAAAATATTCTGTTTTAAACTTTTTAAGTGACTTTTAGAAAAGCCTCTTGCCTCCTAAAAAAGCTTTACTCTTATTTCTGACTTTTAAAATATATATATATTTTTTGAGAGATTTTGGCTATAGGGCACATGTGCTTGATGGTGACAGAGAGAGAGACAGAGAGACATAAAGTGAGAAATCACCCCCCAGGGGGAGGGCTATGCTGCAATCCCTTCTCCTCCATTCTCATCTCAGGATTAGGGGCACACACATGTACCCAGCATGAGTTTCAAGCTGCTGGGTCCAGGACTCAAACCACAGCTGATCATGTGGGAGTCCAATGCCACAACCACTAGGCCACCTGCTAGCCCCAACTTTTAAAAATTTTAATAATCAGAAACTAGACAAAAATATTAAACAATGCTGAGTGAGCATTAAACGAATGCCTTCATGCCTCTGTGTAAGTCTGATATTGGTTAGTAGTGTAGCTTTTATTTATTACCCGTAGATATTAAGCAAGTGTTTCTAAGAAATCAATAGAATTGACATTAATTTTTTCTAAAGTTTATTTATTTCTTCCATGAGAAAGAGAGAGAAAGATACTGAGAGAAAGAGAGAGTCAGAAAGAGAGAAAGATATACCCCAACAGGGTCTTCATGCCAAAATGTAGCCCCAGTTTCATTTCTCCTGGATCATGGGTGTGCATGTGCACCCAATGGATTCAAGAGAATTCTTGGGAAATAAACCCAAGACTTTTCTCACATGGGTCCAGTTATTTTACCAAAACACCACCCCTATCCTCAGCATTGAATTTTTCAAGTGATCTTTTACTTCAATAGAGTGGTCAAATGTGATCAGCCCCATGGCCCGGTAATTAAGGTAGCCAGATTCCACATAGCCAAGCACACAGTTTAAATTAAGGCCCCAGTGGCTTAAAAAAGTGTGCTGGGGACATGTATGTGCTTGCTCAAAATTCGAACAGGATGGAGAAATGGAAGAGAAGGGATTGCAGCACGACCATACTCTAATGGGGAGTGCATTCTTCCTCTTTGTCTCTCTCTGTCTGTTTCTCTGTGGAAAGGACACCCAACCTCTGACAATTTAAAAAAAAAGGCAAAAATAGAGATGGTAAATGATTTTTTTTTTTGAGAGATTTTCACTATAGGGCACGTGTGCTCACCAGACAGACAGAGACAGACATAGAGACAGAAAGCGAGAAAGCATCCCCCCATAGGGGAAAGTCTGGCTGTAATCCCTTCTCCTCCATTCTCCTCTCGGGTTCTTGGGCACACACGCACATGCGCCCAGAGTGAGTTTTAAGCCACCGGGTCCGGGATGCGAACCGCGGGCGACTACGTGGGAGTCCAGCGACATAGCCATTACGCTAAATGCTGGTTCCCATGATTTTTTTGTTTTTTGAGATGATCTATTGATATGGTGAATTATAATTTTTAGGTACCTAGAATTAACATTTATTTTTACTAATAGAATATACTTTACTTTTTTATAAAAATATGCTGATAGCATGAATCTTTGTATATTTTAAAATAACTCCTTATCTTTGATTTCCTTTTTTGCTTTTTGATTTTCTTATGTTATTCTTATTTCTTTAAAAGGAATTAGAAAATATTCTAACACTTTCAAAACCCTAAATAAATTTAAATGTGTTTTAAATTGAAAAAAAAACTTATTGATAAAATAAATATTATACATTTTTGTATGGTTTTTACAGATTTATTTTATCTATTATACTTGTTTTATAATACTTTTATTTATAATTCAATGTAACAAAGGTTTTCATTGACCTTTTCAACATATTATGCTTTATTTAGAATTTAAACAACTTTTGTTACTTTGTTGAACAAATCATTATTACTGCATTAGTCCATTATGTTTCTCTGTTACTGCTTGTTCTCAAAGTCCTTTGGTAAATTTTACCCATTTAAAAAAAGAAATCTAAGAGAATGAATTCTTTTTTAATATAGTCTTAAAATGCATTATGTTTAAAAAAACACATTATTTTATATATAATCTGCAAGTATGTCAATATACTTGTTTTCCCAATAAAAAGTACTATTTGCAAAACTTTAATTTTCTCTAAGTGACTTAGTGTGATTTGTTATCATTAATCCATTGCTTTATTAAATTATGATTTAAAAAGTCTATACTTTCAACTTTAGGAAGATATTAAAGGTTTTCTTGGAATTAATATATAATTTGTGGGGACCGTTAGGTGGCATGATGGTAAGGCACTGGACTCCCACATGATTGACCATGGTTCAAGTCCTGGACCTGGTGGCCTGCTTTCTTACTTTCCCTCTTTCTCTCTCTTTTTCTGTCTCCCTCTGGGAGGGTAAATGTCCTATAGCAAGTTTAAAAAATAAAGATAAATAGTTCTATAAAAATATATAACTTATCATTGCATATATACATAAACATTTTACATTTTATCTTCTATCATACACACATTACACATTTAAGAACATCTTTTTAAAAGAATTATTTATTTAATTTTATATATTCATTAATTTATTTTAATTTGACCAGAGAGAGACGCAGAGAGAGAGAGAGAGGGAAAGTGAGAAAGCGAACCACTGGGTCCAGGACTCTTAACTATGGTTGGCCATGAGGGAATGTCCAGCAGTTTAACCATCATGCCACCTGCGGGTTCCCATTTGATAATAAAGGCTTGTTCATTTTTTCTTCATTTTAGTTGTCAAAAATGAGTTATATGTTAAATGTCACGACTAGAATAATTTGATTTATCATAATATTTTATTTGCTTTTTTACCCCTTTAATATCCCAAAGGGCACATGTGCTTGCCAGAGAGACAGAGAAGGAAAGGGAGAAAGCAGTCCCCATGGGGTGTGGTCATGCCACAATCCCTTCCCCTTCTCCTTCATCTCTCCATCCTGTTAAGATCTGGAGCATATGTGCCTATGTGCTGGCATGTTTTATATGCTGCTATGTCCAGGACTCAAACTGCACCATGGGTCATGTGGGATCCAGCTCCCTTAACAACCAGGCCACAGCTGGCTCTCTAATATTTGTAAAATTAGGATAAAACAAAATCTTTTTGTTTCAACAATATAATTTTGCTACTTATACAAGTTTATCTTAGATTATACAATATATAAGCACCTTTTTAAATTTTTTTTTCATTTTATTTATTATTTTTATTTTTATTTGCTCTAGGGCATATGTGCTCATCAGAGAGAGACAGAGAGAGAGGAAAAGTGAGAAGGCAAGTCACCAGGTCTTGGTGTGAATTCTCAATTGGGATAGGAAAGGACTCTGCAAGTTCTTTCAGAGGGGTGCTAAGCCAAAGAGATGAAGGTCTGGTTCAGTGTATGCATCCATGCTGGCTTCGCTTCAGCGGTACTTGTGTCACCATTGGAGCTTGAGGTCCTCCTAAGAAAGGCAATAGCTAAAGAACACTAAGTGGCCAGCACCATAGAAACTCCAGCAACACGCCCTCTCTTCACATTGACTATTTGTTGTCATATCAGGTGTAACCTCTAAAATGCTCCAACAAGGTCTTTAGGAGTAAAACCCCACATTGATATCCAGCCTGGCAGCTCCATAAGTCTAACATTCCTGAGTTTCTTCTCTCTCACTGGTACGACTGACGCCATGTTGGAGTCGTGTCTGCTGTCTAGCTGCCTCCATCTTTCTTCACCTTCTTGCCTGAAGAGAAACTTTATTCCAACTAGATTTTTTTTTCTCTCTCTTTGTAGATGATGGGACTTTTCTGCATGGATACTCATGTGATTTTTGTCTATCATTAATGTTCATGTATATTTCCTTCTTTCTTTTTAATGTTTTGTCTTTATTCATGATAAAGGCTGTGCCTGTGTCTATGAGAGTCAAAAGGAGAGAGGCAGAGGGGGAGAGAGAGAGAGAGAGAGAGACAGAGAGACAGAGAGAGGGAGGAACATATTGCATTGGGTCCAGTCATGTGGTGATCTGCTTCCTTCAGTTAGTCAGATCCTGGGCACTTGCACATGTGGTAGGTGTGTTTCACACAGGCCGGGTGGAGGATTCAAACCTCAGTTGCCATGTCAGATTCGGCTTCTCTTGAGTAGTACATTACTACTATGCTATGGAACCAGCCTTCTTATATTTATTTACTTTTTAAAAACTTTCTTTCTTTCATGATCAAGAGAGACAGCACCCCCAAACAAAGTCTTGACACTGTAGTCCACTCCAGTTTCTATATATATATATATTTAAATAGACAAATGGCAAACTACATGTCTAGTTGGTAAAGATGAAAGGTTTTGATTTAAAAGTTTGATAGTGAGGATAAGAATTTAGAAATTTAGGGGCCAGCCTATGTTGTGGTGATTAAGTTGGCTGGATCCAATATGGTGAACTGTGAAGTCTGAGACCTAGACTCAACGGCTTCAAAAAGCACACTGGGTATGTGTACATGTGTGCCCAATATCCCACAAAGAAGGAGAAAGGGACAAGAGATCGCAGTGTGGTGATCCCCCTCACCCCCCTAGGTGTTTTCTTACTTTCTCTCTCTCTCTTTCTCTCTCCCTCTTTGTGGTGAGCACACCATGCTTTCTGACAAAAAAAACCCAAAAAATAGAATTTAGAAACTGGACATGGTGGCACCTAGCTGATGGCAAAATAATTACAAACTTGAAAAAACTAATTTTTTATAGTTCAATAATGTAATTATTACAGAGAATTTTAAAAATATGAATATTTTTGACCTACCAATTCTATTCCTTGATATTTATTCCAAGAAATGGACTGAACAAAGACAACACAGTTGTGTGGATTCGATGGTTTTTAAAGTTTTCTTAAAAATGATGAATAAATTATGACATATACTCCTAAAAATTATGTTTTGTATACATATAGACCAAGAGAATAAGACAGAAAATACAGAAATAAATATACTCATATACAATCAAAAAACTTTTTTTTCCTTTTCTTTTTTTTTTGGAGAGGTTTTGCTATATGGCGCGTGTGCTTGCCAGACAGACAGAGAGAGGCAGAAAGACAGAAAGCAAGAAATCACCCCTGGGGGGATGGCCATGCCGCAATCCCTTCTCCCCCATTCTCCTCTCGGGATCTTGGGCATGCACGCACATGCGCCCGGCATGAGTTTAAGCCACCAGGTCTGGGATTCAAACCGCAGTTGGCTACCTGGGAGTTCAGCGACATAGCCATTACACTAACTGCTGGTCCCACAATCAAAAACTTTTGACAAGGATACTGAGACCATTATGTGAGAAAAAGATAATCTTTGACAAATGGTTGAGAAAACCTATGTAGCTACATAACAAGAATGAAGTTGCATCCTTCTTAACTGTGTCTGAGTTTATGTGTCTCCTCTCAAAAATCTGCAAATTGAAACCTAACCCCCAATATGATAGTATTAAGAAGTAAGATTTCTGGGTGGTGATTAGAGCATGGGAGCGATCATTACTGTCCCACAAAACTCTGTGACATGAATTTATTTTAACATTGCATAAGACTACCTAAACCATTGACATTAGAAGGTTGAATTACACATTTTAAACTGTGCCCAGTGATATCATAGAAGATGTAAAGAATACGTAATTCATATTATCTTGGCTCTCTACAACAATCATGCCCAGTTTTTATAGGTAGTTCAATATAAAAGTGTTAATTTGAGAAATGATTTCTATTATTTTGTGAAAACCATGTTTGGAAACCTATTACTTCCCCAGATTTTGTTTCTTAAAAAGGAATCCAAGTAACGAACTATTTCCAGGATTTTACATTATGAGAAAGAGATTGAGATGGGATAAAAATGTCTCTATTACTGAATTTATATTATTTGTCTACTATTATAATATCCACTATATTATATTCATACACATTAGGCAATTCAGACTTTGACAACTAGATCCAAGGAAGTCTAATATGAATACAATATGTCATAGCAGTAACCATTAAACTTCAGTTGCCATAGTCTCCTTCTATTCAAATATACTTTTATCTTGATTTATTCTTTAAATAACCATTAGAAATATGCTTTATTAGTGCATGTCCCCTAAATAACTTTTGGGATACCAATAGCTAGTATTTATGCAATATCTTTTCCATGCAGGACCTGTCTTAATTATGTTTATATATGTTATCTCATTTAATCCTCACAACGAACTTAGAAAGCTTTACAGTAGCTACAGAAAACTGAAGGGAATGTTTATGCAGCAGCTAAGATACAATTTTAAAATTCACAAACATATGCACACACATACACAAATTTTGTTTATCTTCCCAGAACTCTAATGAAGTTTGAAACCCTCTGAAAAAGCTTCTGATTTAGAAAGACATCAGAAATTAAATTGCATATAGTTTTTCCTGTCTACTTCTGTAATAGTTTTCTATCCCATGAATGTAAGTCACTACATGCTAAAGTTTAAATCATGTAGAAATCCACTTCTCACTTTCTCCTTTCCTTCCATACTTGCACACACATATGAATTTAACTATTAATATCTTCAAACAATAATTTACTTTAACTGAGGTCTCCTTGGTTCTCTATAGTTATAAATATCTACATATTAGAAGTGACTTAATGTCTTTATTAATCTATGAATCGCAAAGAACGTACAGTTTTATTTGTAAAAAGGATAGTTATTAAGAAAACATAAAATCTTCATTAACTTAAAATAGTTTTTTGTAAAATAAAATGACTTTAGTAAAAATTAACATCCAGACTAGAAATTAATGTCAAATAGAAGCATCTTTAAATGTATAATAACTGAAAATGATGAACTATTAGGATATAACCTACTAGGCTATATCTGGGCCCTGAGTTGTATAACAGCAGTTCTTAAATTCTCAAACATGAGTGAGCATCAGAATCACCTGAAGAGCTTGATAGAACACAGATTCTGATCCCATCGGTCGGGAGTGGAGCCCAAGAATACGGATGTCTAACAGTACTCAGGAAATATGAGTGCTACTGGTCCAAGTTCTACATTTTAAGAATCAGCAATGTACACTGATCTCCCAATGCGTAGTCTCTTTTTGTTTTTCCCCAATGCATAGTCTCTTCATTTTTTTTTTGTTTTTAGAAAGAGGAGAAATAATTCCATTCAAACTTTGCTATTGTCTGTTGAGGCCAACTCTCTGACAGTCTCTTGGGTATATTTGAGCGCCTGCTTCAGCCACAGCCATGAAATGTGACCACCTCTGTGATGAAGTAGGTCAGCATAAATTGTTACAAGCTATTTTCTAAAGAAAGAATGGCAGACTTTTCTCCTTTTTTTTTGGTCAACTTTATGGTTTGAGATTGTAAGTCGGTTTTTCATTGAGCACACAAATTCTTAAAAAAATTTGTATATGCCTATCTCCCATCAAACAACATTAAGTTTTAGATGAACATAAAAGTAAAACTAAACATTCAAAGCATAAAAAGGTGATTCAAAATAAGAAAGAATATAAATATGTTTAAATATGGAAATGGCAACAGAAATTATGAGACAATTAACCAAATGAAGTGAAAAATAATTTCTCTATAATGTAAGTACGATTTTAAAAGAAAGCAGAGGCCAGGTGGTCGCACAGTGGTAAAACGTGATGCCCTATAAGGCACTCCTACAAGGGAAGGTTCCAGGTTCAAGACAGGAGACCTCTCTGAATATATTGAGCATATGGTGTCCATAATCCTTTTTTTATATTAAAACAAATACAAGTTAAAACAAAAGTTAACAGTGCTTTTACGACAAACCAGAAGTCTAATAAATGCTAATTTGTGTGTGGAGAATATATCTGGTAGAATAAATAAATTAGCCTATTATTATGGAAGTTTATCAATATGTTAGCCTGTTTTGACTTACAAGCTTTTCTTGTGAAAACTAAGGAATTAAAAACATTGAAGATACTCACTGCAGCATGATTTATTTAAAATTAAAACTAATATACTAATTGTCATTTCATATGTGCTTAAGTAAATTGTTTCAATGAATATAATAAGACATTATAAAAATACATTATACTGGGACCAGCAGATGGCGTAATCGTTAATAGCACTATAAATATATTTTTCTTCCTATAAATGTATTTTTCTTCCTATATTGTTTTAAAGAACTATTTTATTTTACTTTATTTATTTACTTTTTAATTTTTATTTGACCAGAGAGGGACAGAGTGAGAGTAAAAGCAAGAGAGAGAGAGAGAGAAAGCGAGAAAGCAAGCTGCCAGTCTAGGAGTTGAATCACAGTCGGCCATATGGCAGTCCAGCAACCTCAACCACCATTCCACCTGCCACCTCTTCCTTTTATATATTTATTATTTATTTATTTATTTATTTTTTTTTTGGAGAGGTTTTTGCTATAGGGCTCCTGTGCTCACCAGACAGACAGAGAAATACAGAGAGACAGAAAGCGAGAAATCTCCCCGTGGGAGGATGGCCATGCCACAATCCCTTCTCCTCCATTCTCCTCTTGGGATCTTGGGCACGCATACACATGCACCTGGCGTGAGTTTTAAGCCACCAGATCCGGGACACGAACTGCGGTTGACTACGTGGGAGTCCAGCGACATAGCCATTACGCCAACTGCTGGTCCCCCTTTTATTTTTTTAATAACATTTTATTCTTTCTAAATTGCTTTATTATAAGAACACATACCTTGTATAACTAGATTGCTTTATTATAAGAACACATACCTTGTATAACATGTAATGTACAAAATATGTATCGGCTGTTCATGTTAAACTTCCAATCACCAGTACACTATTATCAGTTAATGTTCCGAGAATCAAAAGTCATATGTGGATTTTCAACCATATGGGTGGTCAGCTCCCCAACCCCTGAGGCGTTCAAGGACAAAATTGATTACCTTTAGCATTTAGTAACACTTTATTGCAATAATAAAAATGATTTTAGATAAAAAGTAACAAGACAAATATGTGTATGAATATGCGTATATGTACACCTGCATCTATACACGCATATATAAGCATATTCATACACATATGTGTATAGACGTATGTGCACACATAAATGTATATGCATACACACATATACATACAGAGAAGATTTCAAAAAGCTTATGAAAGAATAGAAATAAAGTACAAGTTTATTTTGGTGCAAGAAAATTTGAAATCGATGTATAGTATTTTTTTAAATCGATGTATAGTATTTTTATAATATGCACTTCCATGAGCTTTTCGAAGATATGTATAAATAGATAAATAGACTATATGTGTGTATATACATATCTGTATTACTTAGTAACAACTATATAAAATTATGTCTATGTTAGATGAAACAACAGATAGTTACTTAAGAGAGTTAAGGATTATAGATACTTTTCTTTGCTCTCATGTATTATTGTTTAGATTGCATAAAGATACTTTACTATGACAAAAATGATACACACTCTCCTGTGTATCAGAAGAGTGACAGCCAAGACTCTGGTTCCTTTCTTTCCCATAGGAGGGCTTTTGCTGTATATCGGGGTCAGTTGCCTACTCTTTATAAAATCTGTAAATTAAGATAGGTTTTCAAAGTTTGAAATGACAGTTTTTCTCTCTTCTATTTTCCAGTATACTAGAATTAACCAAATTGCTTTTAGCAGTTATTTTGAAGTACTAGAATAACTTCCATTTTTTTGTGAAAGAATAAAATAAGCAATAAGAGTTCCTTACAAAAATCAGCCAACATAGGAACTATTTTTATTTAAGGATTTTAGTATACTTTCGCTATAGAGAAATACTTAAACATTTTCCCACTGACTGGAAAACCCAGAGTTTTTTTTTACTTCTTTACTTTTGGGTGGTATAATTAAAAGTATGAAATATGATTGGTTTCTCTTCCTACATCATTAATCATTTATTGAATTGCAAAGATGAAATCTTGTGCTTTTCAAATCAAGATAATGAGGGTGATCTTGATTCTGCTACATCTTCTCTGGGTGTGTAAACATACCCTGTGAAGGCTCCCCTGTCCAGAGAGACCAGCCTGGGCTCTGCCATTTCCACTGCCTTGAGATTAATCTGCACACACTCAGTGTGCACTAGCTCAGAGTCGGAAAAAGGAACAGTGGAGTGGGTTAACCCAGATGTTAAGAGGTGAGATCAGTGAATCACAGCATTTTTGCAGAAAAGCATTTTATCTTTTTTTTTTTAAACTGGGTTATTTTATACAATGTTGGAATGAAAATGAACTTGCAATGGAAGTGGTTAACTCCTGCATTATTTATTACACATAAACTCCAACAAATATGCAAGTCAAACATGCAATTTTTGTATAAAAAGTCTGCCTTTAAAAAAAAAAGTAGAACACGCATGTAATGAATTTAGAGAACACAAATCATGAATTAAAAAAAAAGTCTCCTTTTTTTCTCTTCGAACACATTTTTCTCTCCCTGAAGGGTAAGTACTATTTAGGTTGTAAATTTTTTCTGTTTTTAAAAGAAATACATGTGCTAGTGTGTACGTATGAATATTAGCTCCACATAGAAACAAAAATTGACTATACTTCATCCTATTCTTGCTTTTATGGTGTGAGATAAATTATATTCGTCTAGAGATAGCTGCCAATACGTGTGATCCCTATGATTTCTGAAATTAATCACATATTTTGAACAACCGAATGATATTTACTAACAATTAATTAGTGTAATTTTAGATAATCAAATATTTATATATCTGTCATTTCAAAATATGCCAGCAGGAGATTTATTTATTCACTCAACATGCATACACTGACAGCGCCATGAACCAATCGCTGAGTCAGAACTTGGGATAGTACAAATCGCTCACACATGTGCAAGCAAATGTGCAAAATCATATCCTCTGTGTGGATGGAAGTCATTGCCGGTTCAGGGTTTGGAGAGAATAAAGGTTTTGCTGTAGACGGGAGTTGCTCCTTGTGCACATCTTTCAATCTCTGATAAAGTTAAAAGGAAATGATTCGATTGAATGCATTACCATGTAGAGAACAGAGAACGACATAGTTGTAAAAGGTCTTTGGCACAGCTTAGCAGATGGAAATCATGGAGGCTTGTTGTTTTTTTGGGGGGAAAGCCAAAACAACAACAAAATATATGAGGTATAGACTTCTAAGTACTTTGGTCTTTTGATGGTGTGACCCTATTTTGGGAAAGCAAGAACTCAAACTTGCTTTGAGTAAAGCTTTTGGATCTGAGTTATAAATTATTCCCTAAAGACATAATTTTCTGTTTATTTGCTTAAAATATACATTAAAATTTAAAGAGGAAAAAGAACATAATTATTTGCTGGGTCTACACTGGCGTTAGATAAGAGACAAAAACGTTTTTAGTGTGGCGTATTTTGTAAAGCTAACTACTTGCAAATAAAATAGTTAATTTCTGCAATGGCAATCTAATTGCATCATCGGCAGACTTAAAAGGGAAAAGACTAACTGAGAATGTATTCACAAAATGTGTTAAAGTGAAAGGGTTAATTTCCTGGGAGTACATAGAAGGGCCATAATTAAGTTAAAGGCATCATAAAAAAGATAAACACTTTTATAGTAAAACATGTAAAGACGAAAGTAGTAACACACATGCACGCACAAACACACATGCACATGCACACACACATGCACACACACTGCACACACACACACACACACACACATCCAAACACACACTCAAGTAGCAAATGCAATAAAAGTTCACCCTGTTAAATAATAAAATAAATAAAAATAAATAAAGGGAATAAACCTCTACTACTTCTACCACAGACTCAATTTATCAACAATTCTTATGATTTACTTTCAAGATAAAGTGAGACTCTGTCCCCTGTGACCTCCCTCTGCAAAGGCACTGTCATCACTCACCTGAACTATTGAAAGAAACCTCTTGTTTTTCTTCAATCTATTCTCCGCTGAACAGCCAGGATGATATTTTAAAAATATACATAAACCATGTCATCCCTCTGTTCAATGCTTGTCTCAGGGCAGCTGCTTCAGGGAGGGCAACCCAAGTTATGAGGGACTTCATAAAAGGTTGGGGGAAATGGGATTAAAATCCGAATTTATTTTAAGGAAAACTTAGAATCCATGCATTTTCTATACACTTTTGGAATACACCTTTCATACTCTTGTCAGATGCAGGATGCTGCCTTCGATAGATGCTCATCTCTTTCTACTTTTATCTATTTAGATGTGGACAGTGGGTCAGGACACCTGCATGATTCTCAGATGGGTATACTTTTACTTTCTGAGGCTTTGCATACGATTTGTGCCTGAGAGTGAAGACTCACACAAGTTAAGTGGGAAATCGTATTTTCTTCTGTGCCAGTACTGACTATACATTTTGGAATAGCTAGTTACATTAAAATCTGCTTCTTTCAAGCTCCAAAATGAGTATCCTCCTGTCCTTCAACAGACAGAATTCCCTCAATTCTGCCTCCTACTCTACTGGAGTCAAGGTCAGAATCGTTCTTGGGACAATCACTAGTTTATCGCAGAACAGACTTCAAGTGGACACATGGACTAATTTGTCCTTCCCTCATTCAACCTGTACTACATTTTAGAGAAGTTCCTCAGAGTTTTTTTTAGGCATAATGCATTTTTTAAAGACATTTTACTTTGTCACAAATTAAAAAAAAAAAATAGTAGTTCAAAACACCGAAATTGTTGTGCTTGATGATTCTGAAGGCAGGAATTTGAACAAGGTACAGCAAGGGTAATTCTCTATGTTTCACCATATCTGCGACCTAGCTGGAAATTCAAAAGATGATAATGATTCTGAAGACCATTCACTCCCATATCTATAGCACCTGGGATGTTTGACTTGAATACTCCAGACCCTAACTATAACCATGCATAGCTTCTTCGTGTGGCTTGGTTTCCTCACAGCGTGGCTGACTTGGGCTGGCCTTATTTAATAGTTGAAGGCTCCAGTCATGATTACAATTGAACAAAGCAAAAGCTACATTATCTTTTATGACCCAAGTCTTGAGAGTCACAGTTTCATTTAGTCCATAGAAGTTAAAGCCTACATAGATTTCAAGAGAACTGCTAAAGGAAAGAAGTGTGTTGAGAACTGGAGGCTGATGTTTTAAACTCTTCTTAGCTCTCATCCCCTTCTTCTCTGTTGATACACTTACCTTCCACCAATCCATAATCTTTTGGTCATTGTATAATGTGAGGTCAGAGGGTAGATGTCCATGCAAATAATTCCCCAAAGTGAGGTTCATTTGGAAACCTTAGCTGCCCTACTCCATTTGAAGAAAGAAGTGGAAATAAACAGATTTTGAAAACAAGTATCACTAGCCCGCTGATTAGAACTTTGTTGTCTAGGAAAGTGAAGTTGATATTTTTTGTTTATTAAATTTCTTGGACCCTTCCTTACTTGCTTGAAATTTATGAAATATTGAAAGTCATTATAAAAGTCAAGGATACCAAGCAGAACTTCCAAAGAAAAACCAGGATGAAGATGTTTGAAACATTGGGATATAATATGAAAGATAAAGAATTCTGTTGTGTGTTTCCTTTGGCATTCTATGAAGTAGTAATGATTGTGGGTTAAGTGTGTGTGTGTGTACAATTTTTCATTTGATATCAAGTGTTTTTAGCAAAAGTTATAACATAGAAAAGATGTTAGTACAGAAGATGTGGTGAGAAAGCAGAGGCTATTAAATGTGAGTAGATATGACATCTAGCAACTAATTTTTAAATATAAAACATATATGTGTAATTGAGAGTACGTGCATCTAGACACACAGTTATATCTCACGCCTTCATATTATAAATCTAGGACTTTTCTTTAATGCATGAAATAGTTTGGGTATGAATGGTATATAAAATATTTTGTAAATTTTTATTGAAATATTCATATCTATAGTTAGTCATTAAAATTATGCTAAAATATTTCAATGATTTTTATTTTATAGTACTTTAAAACATGTGTATTTCAAGATCACCATGTTAACCATTAGCTTTTCATAAGGTAAGCTCCTTAGAAATATCGGTACAAAGAGAATTCTGGGTAATTAATTAATGGTTACTTAGGACTCTGCAATATCTACCTTCTTAGAATTAATATGTTTTTATAGTAGAAATATTCTACTGCTAACACACAAATGTCCTTTAAAACAGATGGAATTTTTATACTCAAGAGTCCAATTAGTGGCTTCTTAGTGAATTCTTATCCTAGTATCTGTTTTGAGATTGGGAAATATTCCTTAAAGAAGCATATTTGTAAAAATATTAGTGATGCAAATGTCTCTTTGCCTCAAGTGAAAATGCTAAAAACGATCATGCAACATTATTAAACATTATAACAGTGTCATATCCTTTTTGCTCTCAGAGGAACGTCTTTAATTTTCAAATTCTTATCTCTTAAATTCCTCTGTGATTCATAATTTACTCCATTATTTCAGTCATTAACTAATAAAAAATAATATATTGTGCTCAGCTCTGTATTTTATTTAACACAAGCAAGCAAAGAAGAAAATTAGCTTTTTTATTTTCTTGAAGGGCATGGGCACTTACCAGAAAGGGAGACTGAGAGAAAGAGACAGAGAAAGGGAAACTGAGAAATCGCTTCATGTGGTGATGGCCCCAATGCAGTCCCTTCTCTTCCATTCTCATTTTGGTATTTTGGGCATACACTCACAAGTCTTGTGTGTTTTTCAAACCATCAGTCTAGGACTTGAACTGTTGTCAGCCATGTGGGATCTAGCCACCCTAACCACCATACCACTGTCTGGGCCAAGAAAGTAAGCGTTCTGTAAATTACAATACACTAATAATATCAGATAAAATACTAGACTTATTATAATCCCAGATTCCTTCTTTACGGAAGAGGGAGAGGGTTTAGAAAGAGAAAAGTGACATATAAATTAAATTTTCTATGTAACACTCCCAATTGTCCTTAATCAAAAAGTATTTGGCTATAATGGGCCATTTAGTTATTTATTTTTATATTACTTTCATCACCTATGTCTTTACAGTGTATAACATTTATTTTTTTAGCACTATTACCATGAATGCCAAGACAAAGAAATTACTATTACTATATACATCATTATCAACAAATAGCTTTTCATTTTTGGCCAATTAGATGTACTTTTTAGTTCTTTCCCTGTTCCCCTCCCTCCCTCCATTACCCACCTCCATATTACCCCTGTCCTTACTGTCTCTAGTATCTACCATTCCTCTCTCTGCTACTATGCCTTCCAAACTTTCATTTTCTGCCATAGAGTACAGATAAAATATATATATATTGAGTAGGGACATACAAAGTCTGTCTTTCATAGTCTGATTTGCTTTGCTTAGCATTAACTCTTCCATTTTCATCCACTTTGTATCAAATGTCAGGGTCTCATCATTTTTCTTTTTTTCTTTTTTTTTTTTAAATGGCTAAGTAGCATTCCCTAGAGTACATATGCTCCATTATTTTCAATCCAATAATCTATTTTTGGACCTGGGTTGATTCCATGTCCTAGTGATTGTAAATAATGCTGCAATAAATATGTACGTGTAAATGTTTCTCTGACTGAGGGTTTTTCTATCTTTTGGGTAAACACCTAAAAGTGGAGTTAAGGGTCATGCAATAAAAAACTTAACATTTGACAGTTAAAGTAGCAGCAATTGAATCTAAATATAGGTAGTGTAACAGTTGAGAGGCAGATATTGATCCTTGGCAATTGACTCTTCTTTGACAGATATTGAGCATACAATGATTTTATTTTTTTTAAAAAAAGTTTAGAAAAAAAAAACAAGAAGCAAATAGCAAATGAAAAATAGATGGAATCAGATTTTGAAAACAAAAAATATTTTAAACCATATGGGTTAAAATAAAGATAGAAAATATTTGAAAATGTTTTTAAAATTGTATTTAAACCTTGTTTTAAAAGATTATCAAACCAAAGCAAACTTAAACTATATTAATTCAAACATTGTAAAAGGTATTGTGTATATAACTATTATACTAGTAGACATTAATAACTACTTACTAACATTATCATTTGTAAAATATTTTTAATTAAAAAATTGCTACAGGGTGTATGCACTCATGGAGGGATAGAGAGAGAGAGAGAAAATGAGAAAGCAACCACCAGTGGGCGTGACCACCCTGCAGTCTCTCCTCCTTTTTCCTCTTGGGATTTTGGACACACATGCACATGTAATTTAACACCTGATGTGTTCAATTTCAAGCTGCTGGGTCTGGGACTTAAACCACTCTAAGCCATGTGGAATCTACCTGCTTCAACCACCATGCTGGACCTATCAACTATAAAAATATTTGAAAATACATAAACACAGTCTAAAACGTCATATTGTACCAACTAATATAAAGTGAAAAATAAGGGAAGACAAAACGTGAAAAGTTAAAATGAGCTCAGTGTCCTATGTTTTATAAAGAAGGGTAAGTACAGTTTTACTTGATGATATAAAATTAAAAATATATATTATTTTAAGAATTGACTTTTAAATTTTTTCTATATAGAAGAAACAAAATACTGAAGTAAAGTTTTGGAAAATTCAAAGATAACAGCTCAAATAAAGTAAAATTATCATTATTTTCTCTCAAAGCACTACAGAAATTTTGAAAAAAATAAAGGCATTGCAAAAATCATCAAAGCTGAATATGGAAAATAGTTACGGAGCAATGGAAAGAAAACAGGTAATTGAAGCCTATATAATTTATTATTCCATTCACACAGTATTCTGGAAAAGGCAAATCTATAAATTTATAATTGAGCTAGATAGAAAAAAAATGGTAAAAAGTGTCAATATATATATATATAAAGAAACTTAAAAAAAGTAAACAAGTCAGTTATTGCCAAGGATTTGGAGAGGAAAAAGGATTGAATAAATAAATTACAGTGAAGTTTTGGAGTCATGAGTTTAGAGTCATGAAACTATTCTGTATAATACTGCAATGATTTGATACATTGTTCATTTATCAAAACACATAGAACTTTATGTCAGAAAGAGTTAGCCTCATGTATACAAATTTAAAAAAACAATGTTAATACAGAATTATTTTTCAGGTCTCATAACACTGTTTGCAGACAATGACCTACTTAATTCTGTTTGTTTGTTTATTTTCATGTCAACTTACTCTCTAACATTAAAGAAATGCAATGTTTGCCTATTGACCAAGGTATTTTGAAATTAGGTATCTAATATAAGGATTAATTAGCTCAGTGACATATTGCCGGGGTCCAGCCTCGGCGTGGGTGGGTTATCTCGACGGAGGCGGCGCTGGAAAGGAAGACTAAGGCCTCGATGCTTTTCATGCACATCCTTAGCCGGACACTCCCAAAGATCGCTCTCTGAGGAGTGACAACTGCTAGGAATCATCGTGCCTTTTTATTGAAAATGTGATACATGCAAGTAAATGGGTGAGGGGCAGTAAAAGATTTACTCTAAGGAACAGGGTATAAGGATGTTTGATAACTTTAGTCCCGGGCCAGGGCGATAACGTTGCTGGTTACAATGACCTAGATGGAAATCTTGTCTTGCTAAGTAAAGACACAGTTAATATATGGACTGTCTATACATTACAATAATAGAGGGTGAGTCTATGATCTTATATGGGAAAGGAAGATGATCTTGTAGCTCCGGAGACAACACAGGATGTTTTATTAGCAGTTTTTCATAGTCAACAGCACATAGATGAGAAACTCTTTGTAGTTGAAAGCTACCTGTTGCTTTAGATAAGAACTCCCAGCTAAAATGGTTAATTTTTCTGTGGAGCCCTCAGCTTTGTTTATTCTGTTGTCCCATCCAGGCTTTTTCCTCTAATAAATCTGTGGGTTCCTGCATTTTGTTTGTTGAGTCTTGTCAATTAGTGAGTTCTTTTGTTTTATCTCTGAGTCTCTGTTATGTGGTGAATGTGCTGACTTTGCTAGTGTGAGTTAACTTTGGCCTGTAGCTTTAACAAGGGGTATGTAAGTGAAACTAGCCTTAAACTAACTTAGTCTACATATGCTTCTAATGCTAATTTGGTTTATACTAACTTAATCTATATGTTAATTTTGACTTAAAAACAGACAGGTGGGGGAGTCTTAAACTTCCTGATCCTCCTGTCAGTCTTAGGGAACCACATTCCTACAAGATCACTAATTGGCTTTATTGCAATGGTTGGGGGTGATGTTTTACCCTTACACGGTACAGTAATAACAGTAAAACTCACGGCAGAGAAATTGAATACCGGCCAGTTCAAGGACACAAGGGAGAGCTCGTAAACTGGGCCTTGCCTCAGTTTCTTCCCAGTCCAGGCCTTGCCTTAGAATGGGAGGCAGCATCCTTACCAGCTTGTGTTGCCTGCATGGCCCCGTCAACATATTATTTCACTGGAATAGCTTGTAAATAACTTTCTTTTGCAGAATCTTCTATGGGTCAAATGAACTAATTTTTTAAATTTCTCATGATTTTTCCTCTCTTCAAGCAGTATCAATAATTAAAATAATAGGTAATCATAATTCCAAATATATACATCAACTAATTTTCAACATGGGCATCATAAACATTTATTGTAAGAAAAGATAGTCTCTTCAACAAATGGTGCTAAGAAAAGTGAATATCCATTTGCAGAAAAATGAAACTAGACTTCTATTTTCCCATACATAAAATTTAATTAAAAATTTTTAGAACTTAAATGTCTGACTCAAATTACTACAAAGATATAAGGAAACTGCTTCAGGACATTGGTCTGGACAAAATTATTTTGGTTAAGACTTCAGAAGCATTGGCGACAAAAACAAAAACAAACAAATGGAATTATATCAAACTAAAAAGCTTCTGCCTAGCAAAGAAAACAAACAACAGAGTAAAGGGACAACCTATAGAATGAAAAAAAATATTTACACACTATTCAGCGGATAAAGGATTCATATTTAAAATATACAAGGAATTTAAATTGCTCATTAGTAAAAATAAACAAACAAATGATCAAATCTAGGTAAATAATTTGAATAGCTATTTTTCAAGAGCAGATATACAAATGGTCAAGAAATATATGAAGAAATCCTCAGCATCACTCATTAATAAGGATATGTAAATCAAAACCATAGGGGGTTATCATCCGACCCTAGTTAGAATGGCTATTATCAAAAAGATAAAAAGTGACAAATGGTGATGAAGGTATGAGAAAAGTGAACAATTATACACTTTTAGTGAGAATATGAACAAGTATAACAATTATGGAAAACAGCATATAGATTCTTCAAAAATCTAACAATACAAATTCCTAATGATCCAGTAGTCCAACTGCTTGGTATCCAGCCAAAGGAAAGGAAACCAATACATTATCTGCAATACCTATTCTCAATAGCCAAAATTGGGAATCAACCAAAGTGTCCATAAACAGATAATGGATTTTAAAAATGTAATATAAGTACACAATGGAATACTATTCAGTAACTTAAAAGAATAGTATGCTAACATTAGAGACACTATGGATGAGCTAGAATGACATTATGTTAAACAAATTGAGCCAGGAATAAAAAGAGAAATATTGCATATTCAGAGTTATATGTGCAAGCTAAAAATATTGACCATATAGAAGTAGGGGGATTGGATAGTGGTACAGCAGTAAAATGCAACATTCTGTACAGGTGAACGACATGGGAAGGTCCCAAGTTCACATTCAGAGACCTCACACCAGGCACTATGTGCCTGTGATCTGGAGATGGCTGCGACATGGTGTTAAGATCCTGTTGGGGTGCTATCTCTCTGTCTCTCTTGCTCATAGAAGATAGAAATAAATAAACTTAAAAAATAGAATTAGAGGGACCAGCAGATGGAGTAATGGTTACGTCACGGGATTCCCACTTACTTGATGCAGTTGGGTCTCAGATCTGCAGACTTAAAACTCACATTAGGCGCGTGTGCATGCATGCCCCAAATCCTGAGAGGATAATGGAGAAGAAGGAATTGCGGCATGGCCATCTCCCCACCCCCACCCCGGAGTGATTTCTTGTTTTCTGTCTCTCGGTGAGTGCACGCGCCCTACAGTGAAAATCTCTCCAAAAAAAAAAAAAAAAAAGAGAGAGAGAGAGTAGAATAGTGGCTACTGTAGGCTGAGAAGTCTATCTAGAAGCAGGGAAATAAGGAGATTTTAGTTAATAAATATAAAATTACAATTAGGAGGTATAAATTCTAGACCAATAAGGTAACTATATTTAGCAATATTTTTTGTGTACTTCAAGGTTCCTAATACAAAGTAATGGCATATGTTTAAGGTGATGGATATACAAATTATCCTGATTTGATCATAATACATTGTATTCATGCATGGAAATATCACACTGTGCTCCATAATTATATACAATTATTATATCAATTAAAAACTAACTAAATGATTAAACATAAGACTTTATAAGTTTCAAGTGAATTAACTCAATGTCCATAATAACTGAAGAAGATAGGTAAGTTAGATTAGGTTTCCCCAGAAACAGGAACTGAAAAGATTTATGTGTATGTGATTTATTGAAGCAGTGTCCTCTGAACAATCAGTAAGAGAATGAGAAAGGTAAGATGCTAATTCAAGAATGAAGGTTCTGGGGAGGTCTAACTAATCCTGATCTCAGTGGAAATTCTGAAGGGTAAATTGTTGCAAAACTATCCTGCTTTGGAAATTCAGGGCTTTTGTTTTTGTTAAGCAATTGGTGTTGGTTCCAAAGGAGTTTTTAATTAATTTATTTTTAACATTTGTTTACTTATCTTTTTATTTGTTGTGAGTTTTCAAGCCACCCTTCAGGGACTTGAAACATGGTTGAACCATGGTTGGCTATGTAGTTTGTAGGAATACAACACCTTAACTACCACCTATTACCCCTAGGAGTGGTTTTTTTGTTTTGTTTTGTTTTGTTTTGTTTTAATACTGGGAAGAGGTGGAGGGCAGGCCAGGCATAATGTCCAATCATCTCAGTTCTTGGTAGCCTCAAATTTCCGAAGACTGTCCATAAGAAAATATTCAAGTGTGAGCCTTTAAGAAAAGTACTCAAGGGGCCAGTGGATGGATTGGTGGTTCAGGTGCTAGACTTCCCACATGGCCAGGCATGGTTCAAGTCCCAGACCTGGTGGCTTGCTTTCTCACTTCCCCTTTCTCTCTCTCCCTCTGTCTGTCTCTGATCAAATTAAAATAATAATAACAAATAAAATTAAATAAATAAATGATTTTTAAAAGAAGAAAGAAAGAAAAATCACCAGATACCCCAACTTCCAGGGTTAGGGCATCCCCATAAAACCAATAAAAGCAGTCTGGGAGATCTGAACTGGATGTTACTAGCTCGTGATACAATAAGTGTATTGATTCCTTCCTTTTAGAAGTCAGGAACATTGTGGCTCAGAAAAATTATGTGATTTGTCTATCTAAGGGCTCTTAGGTAAAAAAAAAAGTACAGGGTTAGGATGCAAGTCTTGTCAGTCTAGTTGTAGAGCCAAGGACTTAAAATTGACTCCAGGTTTTCAAATTAGCAATGTATTTATAGTTTTAAGTCTGTTCTGATAGTTACTTATGAATTCATGTACATCCTGGGGCATTAAATAAAACCAAAAGTACTGTAGATGTTAGAAAACTCATAAGAAAGTTTTCTTATTAGGTTACTCGAGGCATTTTTTTTTTTTTTAGAAATTCAACTTCATTTAGAAACATGACTTTCTAAGATAATTGTTTAGCATTTCTTCCACCCAAGGGTTTCTTTCTTTAAAAGTTGATTTACCTTCTCAGGGTATGGTTTATATTTTGTTTTATTATTTGAGTCATTTTTCCAGAGAGTTCAAAATTAACCTGTATAGATTTGATTTTCTCCATTCCACAACCAAGAATTTGCCCAGTAAACTTGTTTAAGAAGGGATCCAAAATCAATATGTAATTAAAGCACTCACATGCAAGATTTAAAAATTACCACAGTAGGAAATATGCAATGGGAAATGAGCACTTTAACTTGAGTGATATGTAGTCCTGTCAACAGCAAATAGGATGTGACGTGATGCAGACCCAGATATTACATTGACTACAATAATAAACATTCAAGAATATAGTGTAATGAGCACACAATTATGAGTTTTAATAAGGATATGCTACAGCTAAAGTTGGAAATACTTTTGGGGGTAATGGACCTACATAATTTAAAGATAGGCAGTAAACTGCAGGCAGTAAAATTCAATTACAGTGACTGTAAGATGCATTCAAATATGCTCCCATGAAGCATAAGATTCCCAGCATCATTTTGCCAATAATGCTTCCTACAGTTATGGCTGGCCACACTTTCATTCTGATCATTTAATTTACGAACATTACAGAGGAACAGAATGGTTAGTGCGGATTTTTAAAAAGCCTTAATAGTTTATCATAGTGATGAATCCTATCTTCAGAAAAGCATATGTGGACTTTTCAAAAACAATCACATAGTTTATCAGAAGAGGGTAGTTATCCGCAAGGGTCCTAAATCTCTTATAATAGGAAATGAAAAGAAGGCCATATATCCATGGGAGACGTTGTGTTTATGATAGCCAGAAACAGGAAGATAGACAATGCTAGTCAGTATGTTATTCCCAGAATGACAGGCTGTTTGGTTGGGTATTGTCAGACAAATTCAGAAGGGAAGGAAATTTTTCTCCCAGTGTTTTCTCCAATGAATATATGGCAACATACTGAGATTTTCATTTCATTACTTTAGTAAATATATTTATATTATATTTCTTAGAAGGAGTCATTTATTGCTATACGGTGGGTGTGAGCACTTGTGTTACAAAATGCTAGGATAGCACATCTTTTACAAAGAAAGCGATTGTGTTTAAGAGTCTTTTTCCTGCAAGGAAAATAAAACTGTCCACAATATATGCAAATTGCATGGAAAGTGTTGATCTGAATGAAATGTTCATATCTTTAACTGACAATTATTAGATAGGAAGAAAAAATATATGGCATTACATTTAGTAGATTTACAGGCTATAAAAGGAAAGCATACATTAAGGCTCTGTTTATAAGATAATATAGTGACTATTGAAAAGTTACATATTAGTTGCACTACTTTATTTTGCCTGGAAACACTTATCTAAGTGAGTACAAATATTTTTCTATTGTCTATATGCTCTTATTTTTTAATTTGGTCATTACATAGAAAATAAAGCAAAATGCAAATTTCACATTTTTTCTTCATTATAACCTCTGCCTCCACTCATTAAAATGCTTAAGTCTTATACATGAGATGTCTGTTAGAATCATCTTGTTCTTGGGACCAGCAGTTAGCGTAATGGCTATGTCGCTGGACTCCCATGTAGTCGACCATGGTTTGAATCCCGGACCCGGTGGCTTAAAACTCACGCAGGATGCGTGTGCGTGCGTGCCCAAGATACCGAGAGGAGAATGGAGGAGAAGGGATTGCGGCATGACCATCAACTGGAGGATGATTTCTCGCTTTCTGTCTCTCTCTGTCTGTCTGGCGAGTGCATGTGCCCTATAGCAAAAACCTCTCAAAAAAAAAAAAAACCACAAAAAACAAAGAATCATCTTGTTCTTAGCAGCAGTGATTTCTATCATAGGGTATGGCCAGGAAGCCAAAGGTAAAGCTTTCATTATCTTGGAAAACATACTGAGCTACTATCTTTTTATGTAATTGTAACTGCATATTTATTATTTTTTTTACCAGTCTTTTCTAGATACCTTCAAGTAAAACTAAAAAGTAAACCAAAAGAGCAGGTAAAGAACTTGTGCCTAAGGTTTGCCATAGACTTTTTTTGAGTTCTATTTCATTACAAGCTCATTTCCTGAAATTATTTTTAACTGTATTTCTTCCTTTCATCAGAGATGAGAGAGAGGGAGAGAAGAGAGAGAAAGAAGAACCCTCAACAGGGTCTGATGTCACAATTTTTCCTTCACTTTTCCAGTCAGCCAGGATCACAGGTATGCATACCAGGATCATAGGTATGCATACACACCTGGGATGTCCAGGTTGACCGGAAAACTGAGCCCCAGTCATCCATGTGGCTTCCATCATTGCAGAGGCTACCACTGTACCACAAGGATTGGGTATTTGTTTTTACTGTTTTTTAACATGCATTTGTTTTTAAAGTTTCGTAAGATTTAATTTTTTAAAAATAGTTTTAGGTTTGCAGAAAAAAGTGTGCAGAATGTACCTAGAATTCCAATGTATCTCTTTATACCACACTACAACACACACTTTACTCTATTAATAATATTCTGCATTAATGTGGTACACATTTTATAATTAATAAATCAATACTGATGTATTGTTATTACCTAAAGCCCATAGTTCACACTAGGATTTAATCTAGCTGTTGTACAGTTCTATGAGTTTTAACAAATGCATAATGTCATGAATAGACCATTTTAGTATGATGGAGAATAATTTTGGCATCCTAAAAATAGAAAGGAACATATTTATTGCTCTTTTCTCCCCCTCTCTTTTATACCTAGCAACCACTGATAATTTTACTGCTTCTAAAATTTTTCCTTTTTTAGAATATCACATATTTGGAATATAGAGACTGTAGATTTCACATGGGCTTAGCAATTACATTTTAGGTTCTTTCATGTCTTTCAGTGACTTGGTAGCTAATTTATTTTTAATACTACGTAATATTCCAGTATAGACATACCACAGTTTATGTATTCATTCACTCATCAAAGTTCATCTTGGTTTCTTCAATATTTGGCAATTATGAATAAAGCTGCTGTAAACATGTCTATATAGATTTTGTGTGTATATAAGTTTTCAGTTCATCTAGGTAAACATTTAGGAACATGACAGCTTGGATTGTATGGCAAATCTGCATTTAGATTTGTAAGAAATGTCCATGCTGTCTTCCTAGTGCCTGTAGTAGTTTACGTTACCATCAGTGATGATTCAGTTTCCATTGCTCCACATCCTCATCAGCATTTGATGCTATCAGTATTATGGATTTTGCCATTCTTTTCTTTTTTTTTAAGAGAGATTTTTGCTATAGGCTGTGTGTGCTCACTGGAGACACAAAAAGGCATAGAGAATGTGCAAAATTACCTCTCAAGGGAGATGGTTACACCACAATCTTATCTCCTCCTTTCTCCTCTCAAGATTTTGGACATGCATACATACACCAGTGTGAGTTTCAAGTTACCAGGTCCAGGAATGAAACGCCAATTGGCCATAACCACTGTGCCACCTTCTGGCTCCAGATTTTAGTCATTCTAACAGGTATGTAAGTGGTATGTTATTATTGTAATTTGCAATTCTTTTCATCTGCTTTTTTTTTATCTGTGTATCTTTGGTGAGGTAGTTGTGAAATCCTCTGTACATTTTAAATTTGGGTTGTTTTGTTATTGCTAAACGGCCCTAATCATCTTTGTTCTTAAGGTTTCTGCCATAGGACATGTGCACTTGCCAAAGTCAGGGGGATACAGAGAGGGAAAGTGAGAAATCGACCCCCAGGGGAAATGGCCACACTACAATCTCTTCTTTCTCCTCCTGGGATTTTGGGCTTGCACTCACATGCACCCAGAGTAATTTTCAAACTGCCAGGTCTGGGACTTGAACTGTGGTGAAACATGTGGGGATCCACTGCCTTAACTACTATTTCCACCTGCTGGAAACACATTTTTTATTACAGTTCTTTCTCAGATTTGTGTTCTGTAAATTAAATAAATCTTATCAGTCTAGTACTTGTCTTTCCATTCTCTTAGCAAGCTTTCACACAGAGTTAAGAGTTTTTAGTTTAATGAAGTCCAAATTAACTAACTTTTTCTTTTCTTTTTTTTAACCCTTTCTGTCCCTCAATTTTATTCAAAGTGAAATTAGAGTACTGAATCTCACACTGGAGTACAGAACCCTAAAGCTCTATTTACTGTAGAATATTGAATAGTCATATGGCAAAGAGATGACAAGTTCTTTTAACTACCAAAAATATTACTTTCTGGCTATTTTTTTAAAGAAACAATATAGAAACAGCTCTTTAGTCAGCCATGATCTTTGCTATTTCTTTAGTGATTTATGGACCACGGGATACATTCAAATGAATTATCTTCTTTTTTGATGCAATATATCAAGTACTTATTGCCAAAACGAGGTCTTCTACTATCTCCTAGAATTATTGTAGTTTTGTTTTCTAAAATTAAAAATCTTATACATTTTGATTAATTCTTGTGAAAGGGGTAAGATATTTCTAGATTTATTATTTTTGCATGCCACTTGCTTTAGCACTGTTTTCTCAAGACTCCCTTCTCCTTTGAATTGCCTTTGTTTCTTTGTCAATGATTTACTTGAATATGTTAGTGTAGCTCTATATCCAAGTTCTCTATTCTCTTTCATTGATCTATTTATTTAGTCCTTGGCCAAAATTATTCTGTCTTTCTTACTGTAGGTTTATAGTAAGCCTTGAAGTCTGATAGTATTATTCCTTCAATTCTGTTCTTCAGGATTGTATTGGTTGTTCTGGATCTTTGTCTTTCCATAACAACCTTAGAGTCAGTTTGCCAAGATCAATAAATGAACTCACTGGAATTTTGACTGAGATGCATTGATGCTGTAGATCAAGTTGGTACTGGCACCTTAACAATATTAAATCTTATCTTTTTTCAAATATGTTGTCATATATGACTCAAATCTTTTGTTCCTTTCACCAGGTTTTATAGCTTTTCTCACATAATATCTTTGTCTACTTTTGAGATTGGACTATTTTTGTGGAAAAATTGATATAATTTCTTCATTAATTGGTAGACTTCCCATGATGTTTCCTGTTTTAGAAGTTCGATTATTGATTTAATTTCTTTAATAGATGTAGCTCTATTCAGAAAATCTATTTCTCCATGGATGAGTTCTGGTAGAATGTGTCTGAAGAAACTGGTCCATTTCATGTGAGTTATAAAATTTTGCAATACGATTGTTCATAGTATTCTTATATTATTCTTTTAATGGGCATGGGATCAATAGTGGTAGCTGTTCTTTCATTTCAGGAATTTGTCATTTGTGTGTCTCTCTTTATTTCTTGTTTAGCCTGGCTAGAGGTTTGTCAAGTGATTTTTAAAAAGAACTAGGTTTTTATCTTATTGATTTTTCTGTACTGATTTCAATTTCATTGATATCAACTTTGATTTTTACTACTTCTTTTCTTCTACTTACTTTGAATTTAAATTTTAAAATCTAGTTTACTGTGGTGGAAACTTACATTCTTGATCTTACGTTATTGAAACTTAAATTAGATCTTTATTTTTTCTTATATAAGAAAAATATATAGTCATTGAATGTTACAATCCATCTAAGCATTACTTTTTTGACATTCCACCAGTTTTGATATTATATTATCATTTTAATTTTGTTAAGACTATTTTCAAATTTCTTCCAAAACTTCTTTACCCATTTTATTTAAAATTGTATTGCTTAATTTTCAAATACTTTGCAATTTTCCAGCTGTTACTAATATTTTGATTACTTTCATTGAGTATGAGAACATACTTTAAATGAGTTCTCTTATTCTTCAAATGTATTATGTTCTAGACTGTGGTCTAGCTTAGTGATAATTTCTATTTGAGCTTTCAAAGAATGTTGCAGAAATATTCTAGATATGTCAATTAAATCGTTTGAGTGATGGTGCCATTCTGTTCAACTATACCCTTACTCAATTTTTGCCTGCTTTATCTGTCAATTACTGACAGACATGTGTAGAAGTCTTCAGTATTATAGTAGGTTTGTCTAGACATGTATAGAAGTATTCAGTATTATAGTAGTTTTGTCTATTTTTCTTTGCACTTTTATCAGTTATTGTCATACATATCTCGTATTTCATTTTTAGCTGCATCTACACTGATGATTGATTTGTCCTTAGAAAATTGTCCCCTTTATCGTTATTTAATACCACACTGTATCTCTGACCATTTTCCTTTTCTTTCTGAGCTTCACTTTGTCTGAAACTGTCATAGTTTTCTCATGTTTCTTTTTATTCATATGAGCACATTATATCTTTTTTCATTCCTTACTTTTAATATACCTATGTTTTTATATAGAAAGCACGTTTCTTATAGATAACTAAACTCCTTTTACTCCTAACACTGCAGATTCCAAGTGTGTGGGTTTTGTGTGTGTGTTTTGTGGTTTAGTTTGTTTGTTTTTCTGTGCAGCAACCATCTCTCCACAGTCTGGACATCAATTTGATGTCCTGTGATACAGTGCAATTCTGACACGAACTATTTAGAGTTTGTCAGAATCTATAGTTTTACGGGCTCATTCTCAGAAGGCCACTCTCATTTCATACTCCAGTTACCTCTATTTGCTCCTAAAGTTACAAAATTGTTGTCTGCCTTGGTTACAAATACAGGCTTTCCTCCCCCACCCCCATCCTCACACACATGATTTGATACTTTGCTAGAATGGCTCACAAAACTCGGATAAAAAAAAAAAAGTTTAAACATGTATCTCATTTTATGTGTTCACTTCATTATGCTTCACAGATACTGGTTTTTACCAATTAAAAGTTCGTGACAACCCTGCATCCAGCAGATTTGCTAGAGCCACTGTTTCCAAGTGTGTTCACTTGTGTCTCCATCCCATCTCGGTAATTCTCACAATATTTCAAAGTGTTCACTATTATTATGTATGTTGTGGTTATTAGTGATCACCTATCTCTGATGTTACCATTGTAATTATTTTGGGGACACCGGGAACTGCACTCCTGGAATGACAGACTTAACTGATGGATGTGCTGTGTGTTCTAACTGCTCTGCCAGCCATTCTTTCCATTTCTCTTCCCCTCCTCAAACCTCACTACTATGTGTAACACAATAATATGGAAATTAGACCAATTAGTAATCCTAGAATGGCCTTTAAAGGTTTAAATGAAAGAAAAATTTACATCTCTTTCAGTGTAAATCAAAACCTAGACATGATTCAACTTAAAATTCCGTTTTACCTGGTGAACTAATCATATAATTCTCCATTTAGTCTGTCAGAATAACTAATTATAAAATCCCATCATATTCCAATAATTGTGCTAATGAATTATTTTAATAAGTTCTTCTTGGCCATAATGTATTTTTGTTTAAATAGTTTTCTGTGCTCACTCAAGCTAACATTTTATTCAGATTTATTTTCAATGTGATAAATGGATTTTGTGGATTTTCTTTATTATTATGGGTTGATAGATTATTTATACTAGCTAGAAAAAGACTAGCCAGCTTTCAAGTTTTCATTTGGTTTCTAGAAACACAAGTCAGTTTTTGTTCATTTGTTTTTGCTTTAAGATTGAATTCTTCCTCAGAAAATCTTTTGGTCTTTTGGTAGTAAGTTGTTAACCACCTTTTAAAATTTCAATCAGAGATCAGCTAGTGGAATGGTGGATGAAGTAAATGGATCCCACATGGCCAATTGTGCAATTCAAGTCCTGAACCTGGTGACTTGCAAAACACCCATGTATGTGTGTGTGTGCCCAAAATCTCAAGAGGAGAATGGAGGAGAAGGGATAGCAGCATGGCTGTACCCCTGGGGGTATGAGTTCTCATTTTCTCTCTTTCTCTTTCACATGCCCTGTGGCAAATTAAAAAAAAAAATCAAACTTTTGTAAAAAATAGTGTATCTTATTTTATTAATTTAAAAATATAAATTATCATATTAACTAATAGTTCTATAGTTAGAATTCTGTTATAATTTAAAATATATGTACCCATTTTTTTACTCTCTTTAAATTTTTTATATTGCATATTTCTTTAGTCTCACAGCCTTATGTGGTATAATATTGCTAACTAAATGTTTAAATTACTTTTTATTTGTATATTACCTTTTAAAACTTTAATTAACTATAGTTGTAATACAATTTCTATATTGCTCATTGCAAATACACAGAGATAGATAATACTACATATTATATTTGTTTGTGGATCAGTATTTGAGGTTTTGTATCTTGTAATTGGAGATTATCACTACTTTCTATTTTTCAGTTGATTATACCCACAGGGGAATTATAGGGTGCTAAATTAAAATTTGGTTCCTCATTCTGATTTTAATAATTATTTCTGTGAAATTGGAGGTATCATTAAACATTACTTATCTCTTTTTGTAACTTTAAAGTGAAGACATTGACCTAAAACTTCCTAAATTCTCTTTCTTTTCTGTGATTCTGATATAGAGTATCTTCTAGAGGAAGGAGCAATCCATGGAGTCAAAGAAAACTTGGATGTAAAATGTCATTTTTGTAGTGAGCCCACTCAGCTGTGGCACTCTGGGCTCCTGTAGTGTTCATACGATTCTAATTTTGATTTCTGAAAAGGTGAACATTGAGATTAATTTTAGGATGAGGCTCAGAGGATTCAGTCACATTCACATAACAAGCACGAATCAAGGGCAGAAAAATGGTCTGTGTCCTTATTCTTACATCTGCTGCATTCACTTTGGGGAAAATACATACTAAATGGATTGACAACACTGAAAAGTAGTTAAACAATAGACTAATCAATGCTGAACTAAATTATTATTCTTTTTTTCTCTCAAAATCAACTTAGTTAAAAATAATTGAAGAATAGAATGATACCATAAAGAGCTCCATAGGTTTAATCCCCAGAAAACCCGGTTAAAAATATTTAAGAAAAGCAAACAAATGCACAAACAAAAAACTATAAACTATTTGAAATCTCTGGAAATAATTTCAAAGACATAAAGAAACATGTACTCAAGCCAGCTCCATGACAGTGGTAATGCACTGGATTAAGAGAATCCATATTCCATATGGCAATCTCACTTTGAATCCCCAGTCCTTAATCCCTCATGAGGCTGAAACACGCCAGGAACCTGAGTAAGTGTCCAAGATCTCGTGGACAGGAAACAGGAATCAGGGCATTGTGGCATGACCAAATCCTATGAAAGGGCTCATCTCTCTCTCTCTTTGTCATGTGAGTGTGTATCCATTTCTTTATTCGATATCTTGAATAAAGAAAACAATATTAAAAGAAGAAAGGCAAAGAAAAGGAACAGTTATTCAAAAAAGTATCATAAAATTCAGTAAGAACCATGAGATTGTGTTATTGAACTGAGACTGGCTCTCTCCTTTCCCTGTGCAATCAATGAGATGCAAACTTCAATCTAGACTTACTCAATCAATTACATAGGCTCTGCCTGACCCTAGGTTCCAATTAAAGTTTTTGTTTCTAGAAGGGACAGAATGACAGCTTTTGTCATTATATCTTCACCTACCTGTTGCTGAGGCTAAGTTCCAGGTGAGTATAGCAAAGATGCAAGTTCTGCCTGCTTTTATATTGCCAAAAATACTGGAGCCTCAATCACCCTTGCCCTGCTCATAAATTAGTGCTTCCATTACAAGACAGGAAACCAAGGATTTTGGAGTCTATTCTACTCCACCAAATTCTCAAGTCCTAAGTCAAGAGTATCATTCAAACAGGAGTATGCCATTGGTCTCGTGTTCAGTTCCAGAGCAATGACTCATGAATAGATTTGCCTGCTAGTAGAAGTAGGCTGATCAGCTATTCCTGGAATCTTCCTGAAGGAAATGATTTCCAACAGAGTATAAAAAAGTTCAGGGCTGGGTCTAATGAGCATCACAGAGGTTAAGGTACTGAACCCATATGGCTGATGGTGATTCCAGTGCTGGATCTGGCAGCTTGAAATTCACGTGTACATCTGTGCTAAAAATCTCAGGAGGAGAATGAACGAGAAGGAACTGTGGCATGGTTATCCCTCCTTGGGAGAGATTTTCTCACTTTTCCTCTTTCTGTCTCTTTCTTGTCTCACTGGTGAGCACATGTGCCCTGTAATAAAAGCCTTAAAACATAAACAAATAAAAAGAAAAGTTTGGGGCTAAGATAAATTGAAATAACTATAGTTTGTGGTTTAAAAACAACAACAAAAAACTCAGTACAGATCTATAGACTCATTGGACATAGGAGCTAAACTGTAGGATAGTTGACTTCCCTTAGAGAATCAGGGAAGGTAAGAGCTGAGAAAAACTTGCTTACGGTTCACATACTTCTCAAGCACTGACCTCAGGGACGTTCACATCAAAGAAGCCCAAATTCTATTAGACTGGTTGAAGAAACAATGTATACTCCAGTGCATTGCTGAAAGTAATATATCTATACATCAATTAGCCTACAATTAGTAGAACTTAAAAGTTGGTTGTATTCATGGGAAGATATAGTCAAGGGCTATCCAGGGGGTTGTTGTTTAAGGCAGCTGGATCCCACATGGCTGAACGTGCAGTTTGAGTCCCAGATCTATTAGCTTGAATGACACACTAGGTACGTGGGTATGTGTGTTTGCCCAAAATTCCCCAAAATGGGAGAAATGCAGGGGATGGCGTTGTGCCATGACCATGCTCGCTGGAGGATGCTTTCTTTTCTCTGTCTCTCACTCTGTTGCGATGATGTGCACATTCATCCTCTAGCAAATTGAAAAAGAGATACAGACACTCAAAAAGGAGCCTGGCAAAACCACTATCTTTCTAAGTAAACCACAGCAATGCCTTTTGGTGAACTTCATGAGTAGCAACATCAGGGACTTAGCACTGTATATAGGGGTGGGAGGATTGGGCAGTGGAAGGGTAGATCACTAGAATTATCTAGACAGATTAAGTTACTAAAAACATAAACAAATATTAGTAAGTCCTTGGGGACAGGTATTTCTAATATAGGGTTGCAACATTATATTTAACATCTAAAATATTTTTCCCAATTAAATAAACTAAAAAAAATATGCAAAGAAACAGGAAAATATGGCTTACATCTGGAAATAAAGCATACAAAATTAAAACTTTTTGTAAGAGAAACCAGATGCTGGCTAATAGAAAAGTAAAATTTCTAAGTTGCCATTGGATTATAAAATACTCTGTATTGCCAAAGTAATATTGCACAAGAAGAGTAGATAGAGGGATCTCACTCCCTGAATCCAAAATATATTACAAACCTGTGATAATCAAAACAGCATGGTATTGGCACAAAAACAGGCATGCAGAACAATGGAACAGAATAGAAACCCCAGAAATAAACCCCCAAACATAGAGCCAGCTGATTTTTTGACAAAGGACAAAGAAATTATGGAGGCGGAGTGGCCATGCCCTCTGGCAGGGGGAGGGGGTGGATAATTTCTTACTTTCTGTCTCTCTGTTTCTATGGTGAGCACATGTGCTCTATAGAAAAAAAATCTCTCTTAAAAAATATTTTGTAGATTATTTGGGTAGAATTTACATTTTGATTATATTAATTCTCTCAATCCAGGAATATGGGATGTCTTTCCATTTTTTGTGTCATTCTCCATTTCTCTTCTTAATTTTTTATAATTTTACTTGTAGAGGTCTTCGAATTATTTGGTTAGATTTATCCCTAGATATTTTATTTATTTTGTGGCTACTGTAAATGGAATGGCTTTCTTTAATTCTACCTCAGTCTGTTCACTGTTGGTGTATAGAAATGCTATAGATTTTTGTATACTGATTATGTATCCTGCCACTTTACTGTATTCCTTTATTACTTCTATGAGGTTATTTGTGTGTGTGTGTGTGTGTGTGTGTGTGTGTGTGTGTGTAATCTTTTGGGTTTTCTATGTATGTAATTGTGTCATCTGCAAACAAAGATAATTTAAATTCTTCTTGCCCTATTTGAATGCCTTTTATTTTAGTGTCTTGTCTGATTCCATTGGCTAGGACTGGGCATGTTCTTATTCTTTGGGTAACCACCAAGGAGTGGGATTATTGGGTCATACAATAACTAGATTTTTAAAAATCAGGCAATAACAAATGTTAATGAAAGTATAGAAAAATCAGAATTCTCATATAGCACTGTGTGAAATGTAAAATAACAAATTATTTTTGAAAAACAAAGTTTTACAAATAATAAATATAGAGGTACCATATGACCCAGCAATTCTACTTGTAGGTATATTTCCAAAAGAAATGAAAACATATATCCATCCAAAAACTTTTACGCAAATGTTTGTAACAGCATTTTTCATGTATTATTAATTTTTCCAAAAGATAAAAATAACCCAATGTTCATCCAAAAAAATGTGGTATATTTCTATGATGGAATATTATAAATATGCAAAAAGAATTAACTACTGATACATAGCACAGTACAAATGCACAAATTAACCTTGAAAAAATTATGCTAAGTGAAAGAAGCCAGCCAGACCACAGTGGCAGAAGACAACTATATTCTACAATTCCATTAATATGAAATACCCAGAACAGATATTTCTCACTATGCAGATAGAAAGGAGATTGATTATTCAGGGCTGGAATAGCAATGGGGAGATAGGGAACTGATAGAGATCATTGGTACAGCATTTTTTTGAAGTGATGAACTGGTCTAAAATTGACTGTGGTGATGGTGACAAATACATGTGAATATACTAATACAAACATATGTGAATGTCCACTAAATTGTACATTTTAAATGAGAGAATTAAATGTCAGGTGGATTATAAAAAAATGAATACATGATGGAAAAATAACCTAGCACATCTTTACAATTTGAAAACTTGTATTTGTATCCAAATTTGTTGAGAGAACTAGAAAGACGTGAAATAAATTATAAATCAGTTAGTAAATTAAGTAATTAGTAAATTATAGTTGAATTAGTAAATTAAATTAATGAGTGGCATGGGGTTACTATTAGCGTTCATAATAGATTATTAGAAAATAATTTGCTAGGAAGCAGCAAAAGTTAAAACTAAGTAAAATTAGAGCTCACCACGAAAGAGGGATACAAAAATTTAAGTGGATTGATTGTGCAGAATTACACTGTTTAGTGAAAAGAGTATTTAGAGTCAGAAGTGTGAGATTATATCAGAAGCTTCCACTCTTAAAGCCAAGGCGATCTGATTCAAATTGATTTTTTAACCCACTATTCCGATTCTGTGAAAGGAGTTAACAAATAATAAACTATAAAACACCCAATATAACCATAGTATACACGGCATGTCGGCACCCGATGACAAACTGAGATAGTGAGGTACAGAAGCATGGGGAGCAGCTGTGGATACTAGAGACAGTGTGGGAGGAAGGTGGACAATGGGGAGGGGTGAGGAAATCAAGGAAGAAAAACAAGCAGAACATTTAACAGGCACAAAAATGAAAAACTATCTATTGACAATAATGCATATGGTAATGTCTTTGAATGGACTGATAATGCAGTGTATTCATGGTGGGAAGATTCATATTAGCAGTGAAGATGTAGTGACTAAATTGTGAAAAATAAAGAAAATGCATTAAAAAATCAAAACAAAACATAAAAACTTGTATTGCAGGACACTCTGGGCCTTACGAATGAGTCTGTGGAGGAGACACTGTTTGCTTACCTTATCTCATCTTTGCCCCTGGCTTTGCATGACCCATGTAGCCAAAGTACCTGTGAGTGGAGAGGAAGACCCACAGCAAACTAAGGACTCCACTAAATCAACCTCTTGGGTACACGCGTCTGAAGTTTTGAGCCGGGGACTGGCTCCTAGTAAGATTACCACATCTGTATCCAACTTGCTCTTTTCCCTGGCAATGACTTATACCAGATATTTTCCAAGTGTGGCAAAGTTGTAAAGGTTACCGTAAGGAAAGATGAAGGTACTAGGAAGAGTAAAGGGTTGCGTTTATATTATTTTTGGGTAAACACTCTGCCCAAAACTGTACCAAGGCAATAAATGACAAGCAGTTATTTGGTAGAGAGATTAAAGCCAGCATTGCTATTGACAGTAAAAGAGCAGCCGAGTTCACACAAAGGTGGAAATATTTTTATAAATCTAAATGTTGGGAATGTGGGGAAAGTGGACACTGAAGTTATGCCTGTTCTAAAAATATGCTTGGAAAAGAACTTCCAAAGGAGAAAAGAAAAAAGAAAAAAAAAAATCGTGTGCCAGAATTCCTGAGGGAATAGAAAAAAATGAAGATGAGGAGGAAGATCCTGCTCTTGACAGTCTCAGTCAGGCCGTACCATTCCAGCAAGCCAAAATGCAAATCCTGTTCAGTCTCTCAACATCAGATGATTCAAGATGCCCCAGAATAAAGACAAACACATATTTCAGTGATGAAGAAGAACTTAGTGATTAAGATTGTTTTATTATATAAATATTAAAATAATCTTTAAGTATAAAAATCAGTTGAGGACTAAAGATTACTTTTAGAATTTGAGCATAAAGGGCTAGGTGGCCCTTGCTAGGTGGCATGGTACTTACGGAAGTTGGATTCTACACGACTGACTGTGTGGTTCTAGTCCTGGACCCACCAGCTTGAAGAACGCACAAGCACATGCGTGTAAGTGCCCAAAATCCAGAGAAGAAAATGGAGAAGGGATTACAACATGGTCATCCCTCCTGGGGGATGATTTCTCACTTTCTCTCTCTGTCTCTGTCTCTTTGTCTTTAGCCCAATAGCAACAATTAAAAAGTAAAAAAAGAATTCATGCATAGAACATTTAATACCAAGTAGTTTGTTTTATTAAAAATATTTCAAAGGAAATATAAAAACTTTTTTTAGAATTATTTAAGTGTATTCATCATTCTTATTTTAAAATTTGCTATAGGGCATATATGCTCACCAGAGAGAGACAGAGAGAGAGAGACAGCAAGAAAGTGAGAAAGCAAGCCATCAGGTTTGAGACTTGAACCTTGGTTGGCTAAGGGGAAGTCTAGCACCTTATCCACCATGGCAGGAGCTTGCACCTATAAGATGGATTTTATAATGTCATGTTCTATGTGACTAGCACAGATCAAGAATCAAGATTCACTAGTAACAATCTTGAAAAAAGGTTATGTTAATAAAAATAAGAAAATGTTATGCTAATATATTAATGCTATTGTTACCACAAGAGAAAAGATAAATATTAAAAATTTTGGGACCAGCAGATGGCCCAATGGCTACCTCACTGGACTCCCATATAGTCAACTACAGTTCGAGTCCCGGACCAGGTGGCTTAAACTCATGCCAAGCACGCATATGTGCATGCCCAAGATTCTGAGGATGGAAAAGAAGGGATTGTGGTGTGGCCATCCTTCCTGGGGGTTGATTTCTCACTTTCTGTCTCTCTGTCTCACACTGTCTTTCTAGCGAGCATATGCACCCCCCCCTAAATAGAAATTGAGAAATTCATTATAAAAGTTTTATTTATTTCTGATTGGTTTATATAAGGACTTTTAAAATAAATGTATTTAAAAAAAATAAGAAACACTACAGGAATATGAAAGATGTATTAAATGTGTATGACAGAGTTAGATTCTAATGATACATGTATATTTCTATTAATATTTATTGTACAAAATTACTAACCACGTTGGACTTTTCTGAATCTCATTTGAGGGTTGCTTCATCTTTAAAATATTTGGTAACCATGCCAATAATGGTTCACAGAGCCAAATTTTACACAAGCTCCTTTTATTTCTCTTCCTTCTTCGTGGGAGAAGCATGTAGCTGTGGTCGTATCAACGTGTGACATGCCTGAATTTCAAACAGAGTATCTCTAGCAAATTTCAGCTTCACTATTGTTTTGTTATTTACACTGACTTGTCATCACCATTATTTGATCTTTTTAATTTCTTATTTTCCTGGATGTCGCTTTATCTTTTATTGGATAGAATTAACGTCTCATTACTGTTATTTTCAAAACTGTCATAATTAAACATATAAAATAACCATCAAGAAAAGAAATCATTAATAATGAGAAGGAAAAATTGGCCAGGACTACAGGGTAATTAATTAGGACATAGCATTATTGTAGTAGAAGCCTTTAGTGATACTATTGTAATAATAGGGCCATTGATGAGCTAGCAAACTATAATGAAGTTATAATATTATAAATAAAATAATTGAGTGAGCATAATTATTTTTCTATTATTTGATTTCCCCCAGCATATGAGAACAATCCATATACCACAGAACATCTTAAAAACTAGTTTCATTGTCAAAGTTTTATTATGTATTAAAATTAAAAAATAAGTTGATGCCTTCTTACAACTAAATTATAGTGAAATAGTTTTGTACTTCTTCCACAAATTTAGGAGATTGACTATTATTTGTAGGAAATGTGCCCTTTGTGGAATAAAAACCCTAAACAACTTGTTGATACTAATTGGATTTTTCAAGCCTTCTGATTACAATTTAGAAAGCTTTGATTTGAGGAAGTTAAAGAAATTAAATAAATAAGGTAATAAGATATTATGTCTTTGCCCTTTTAAAAGTCTTAAACTATTTAAATACTCCAGGTTATTTCCTGTGTAGTTATATTGAGTGACTTAATTATAAGTTTTATATTTATGTATATTGATAATAAATTACATTTAAATTTTATATGCATATTAATTTATTAGAAATACTCTAAGTTATTATTTTAAAACTGTTCATTGCCATCAAATTAAAGTGAATATACAAGTACTCTTACATTGACTTTCATGCCAAAAATGCTGTTATTGGGCCAAATGTGGCATAGCAGTAAAACAATGCTCTGCAATGCTGAAACCACACAGGAAAGTCACAAGTTCCTGTCCCAGGCCTTCCCTGTTCAGCCTGGGTGCACATACTTGTCTGTGAGCTGGGTTGATTGAGTCTGAATAATGGCATGAGGACCTTTTTGAAGATCCCTGTCTTTCTTTTCTAGCTGTCTATTTTTCTCTATCTCATGAAAATATAAATAAATAAGTAAACTTAAAGTAAAAGATAATTTTTTTTACGAGGCTTTTGCCTTAGGGCACATGGTCTCTGGAGGGAGAGAGAGAGACAGTGAGAAGGAAAGTGAGAGATCACCCACTGAGGGGATGGCCACACCATAATCTAATCTCTTCCTAGGATTTGGGGCACGCATGTGCATGTATCAAGTGTGAGAATCAAGTCCCCAGGTTCAGGACTTGAAGTGAGGTCAGCCATGTGGGAGTATAGCTACATAACCCTTGTGCCATCTGCTGCCCCCTGTAAAAGATAATTCTTAAAATAAGAAGCTTAGAAGATAAATATTTGGATCCCAACTATGCGCTATTCTCTGGCTCCAAAGTGGCATCAAGATGCAAAAAATAGATTGATAATGAAACCAACTGTTAGTGTAATGGCTATATCACTGGACTCCCATGTAGTCTACCGCGGCTCAAATTCCGGACCCAGTGGCTTAAACTCACGCTGGGCGCGTGTGCGTGCATGCCCAAGATCCCGAGAGGAGAGTGGAGGAGAAGGGATTGCAGCATGGCCATCCCTCCTGCGGGGTGATTTCTCGCTTTTTATCTCTCTGTCTCTCTCTGTCTTTTTGGCGAGCACACGTGCCCTATAGCGAAAACCTCTCCAAAAAAAAAGAAAAAAAAATAGATTGATAATTAGATGTTTATTATCAATCATTTTAGGTGTTTAGCTTACAACATTAAAAGTGTATTGGCAAACTCTTCCTCAACTGCTTTTCTCTTCATAAAATATGAATTGACGATTATTATTACATGTCCTTGTTGGTTTTCTATTTCCAATATCAGCTCTCAAATGAATCCAGTAAATCCACATGCTATAACACTTTAACTTCAACAAAAATCCAGAAGTAAGATAGGTTCTTCATTTATGAATAAACAAGAAACCACATGAATGTACACTTCAAAAATCTGAAAAGTTTATCATTATTTGCTAAATCAACTTATCCTCACAACCATTAGTCTATGGTATAGAACAATTGACAGGGAGATAATTGTATTGCACAGGAAATTGTCTGCCATGATAATGGGGACAAATTTTAGTAGGGATGAGCCCTAGTCACTAGATTATTTTTTTAGGTCCACTTAAATGGGACCACCAAATGGCATAATGTTTACATTGCTGAACTCCCACGTAGTTAACAGAGTCCTGGACCGGTGACTTAAAAGTCACGCTAGGCACATGTGCATGTGTGCCTATCCAAGATCCCAAGAGGATAATGGAGAAAACGGGATTGTGGTGTGACCATCCCCACTAGGGGTTTGATTTCTTGCTTTTCGTCTCCCTGTATCTCTTTGTCTCTGGCGAGCATATGCACCTTATAGCAAAAATCTGTCAAAAAAAGGGGGGCGGGAAGGTTTATTTAGGTATGACTGACAGATAGAAATTGTATATTTATTTAAGATTTACTACTTGATATTTTTATACATCTATATATTGTGAAATGACCATCATAGGCTATTAACATATCTATCAGTTCATGTTTAGTTTTGTTTATTTATTTACTAATTTATACTTTTTTCTTTTTGACCATGTTACAACATTTAAGATTTATCCTCTTAATGAATTTCAAATACACAATACAATATCATTTACTGTGTTCATCAAATCCCCAGCACTCATTTACCTTGCATAACTAAAACTTTGTATTCTTTGTTTTCTTCTCCCATTAACACCCAGCCCTCAGCCTCTAGAATCACCCATCTATGATTCTGACTTTTTTAGGTTCTGCATTTAAGTGGGATCATGTAGTGTGTATCTTTCTGTGCCTGGTTTCTTTCACCTAGTGTAATGTCTTCCACATTCCCGCATGTTGTTGCGAATGGTAGGAAAGCTAAATGATAGTCCATATATCATATTTTCTTTATTCATTTAGCCATTGACAGACACTTAAGAGTGTTTTAGCATTTTGACTGTTGTGAATAATGCTGACATGAACATCAGAGTACAGATAGCTTTTCATTTGGATATATATCCAAAAGTGGGATTGCTAGATCATATGGTAGTTGGATTTTAAAAGGTTTTGAAGAACCATCATACCATTTTTCAAAATATCTATACCAATTTTGATTCCTAACAACAGTGTACAAGGGTTGCTTTTTTCTGTATCCTCAAATTATATATATATGTGTGTGTGTGTGTGTGTGTGTGTGTGTATATATATATATATATATATATATATATATCCTTTCAAGGTAAAAGCTGTCAACAAAATTGGCATGGAATGAACTTGTTCTTGTTCAACATAATAATGACCATATATAAAAATTTCATTGCTAATACAACTATCAATTTGGGGAAAAAAAAAAAGCCAACTGAAAGCTTTTCTTCTAAGATCTAGTGCAAAGAAAGGATGTCCGTTCTTGCCTGTTCTACTCAACATAGTTCTGAAAGTCCTGTCTAGAGAAATTAGACTTTAAATAAGTAAATAATTTTTTGAGAGATTTTTGCTATATGGCGCATGCACTCACCAGTCAGACAGAGAGAGACAGAGAGACAGAAAGCGAAAAATCACCCCCCAGGGGGGATGGCCACGCCACAATCCCTTCTCCATTCTCCTCTTGGGATCTTGGGCACGCACACACACATGCGCGGCGTGTTTTAAGCCACTGGATCCGGGACTCGAACTGCGGTCGACTACATGGGAGTCCAGTGACATAGCCATTACACTAACTGCTGGTCCCAATGAATAAATAAATTTGAGAGGAACAGCAAAATTATCTTTACTTAAAGATGGCATGATCACATATATAGAAAATCATAAAGACACAACAAAAGCAAGTCAGAAAATTTTCAAACTTTAAATAGAGGGATGACATGGTGTAGTATAGTTTAAAACAATAGCATGGCAGTGGGAAAAGATTAGAGAGAAAAGACATGGATGCATGGCCATTGTATTGGTGTAGGTAGTTGCCAGCAGTGTCCTGGAATAGACACTGGGGAACAGCAGACAGGTAGAATGAGTCAAACTACCTGGAGGCAGAACCATCAGGACTTGGTGATGGCTCAGTATGAAAAGAAAGAAAAATGATATATCTTAATGTTGGGACTCTGGCAACAGAAGATCACTCTTATTGAGTCTGGAGAGATTGTGAATTAAGTTCACAGAGGCAAATAAAGAGCTATGTTTGGACACAGTAAATTTCAGGTAATTGTACTATATTTTACCCTCACAGTAGCCACTAACCACAGGTTATTGTTGAGCACTCAAAATATGGATGCCAGACCAGCAGGTGGGCATGGAGGTTAAGTGGTTGAATACCACATGGTATGCTGTGTGGTTCCAGTAAGTCCTGGACCTGAATGCTTGAAAACCATGCCAGGCACGTGCTTGTGCGCATAAAATCCCAAAAGAAGACTGGAGGATGAGGGATGGCCATCCCCATGGGGATGAGAGACTTTTCCTCTATATCTCTGTCTCTCTCTCTGGTAAGTGTATACACTCAAGCAAAACTTAAAAAAGTAGAAAAAAGGGAATGTCAAAATTAAGATGACAATACATAAGAGGTTTTAAAATATTTTCATATTATATTTTGAAAACAGTATAAAATAAAAACATAAAAAGCTCAAATATCTCAAAACTTTATTTAATTTCAAGTTGATAAGATAAAACTTTAGATATAGTAGATTAAAATATATTAAGATAAATCACTAGAAAATTTAAAAATACATTTTTGGTACCCATGTTATTTATATAGGACAGAAGTGGATTAAACTAGGAGTTAGCAACCTATGACCTTTTTATATACGGCCTGTGAGTTAAAATGGCTTTACACTTTTAAATAGTGTCAGAAAATCCAAGAAGAATATGTAATATGCCAAAGAGTATTTGTGACCACAAAAACTAAAGTACTTACTATTTGTTCTTTAGTTACTATGTGTCTTATACTGACTTAATATTTGTCTGTAAGTCCCTATGATAGATAGCCAGGTGGAGCTATGGAGTAATCAGTTAGTACTAAGAACTCAGAGTTAAGGAAAATTAAAAATAAATCAATGAATAAATAAATAAAGGTCTCAGCTAGATACATCCATATGGGGGTCGTGAGCATGTAGAGAGCATTTAAAGTCCAGCCACCATGGAATAAACCATTTAAAAAGAGAGTTTAGATAAATACTTAGATATTTAGATATCAGCCTCACCAATAACAGTTACTGCCATGTTCAACAAGGAATAAAGCTGGCATTATCATCTCTCTCCTCTAAGCTATTATGTATGGATTACATTGAGGATATATGACCTGACAGTTAAAAAATGGTTGAATTTATGTTTTTATTTTATTTTTTTCTTTCTTTATTATTATTATAATTTTTCTTTTTGAGAGATTTTTGCAGTAGGGCACATGAGTTTACCAAAGAGACAGGAAGTAAGAACTCACCCCCCATGGGGGGATGACCATGCCACAATCCCTTCTCCTCCATTTTCCTCTCAGGATTTAAGGCATGCACACACATGTGCCCAGCATGAGTTTTAAGTCGCTGAGTCCAGGACTCAATTGAGTTCAACTAAATGTAAGTCCAGTGATGTAACTATTATGCCATGTGCTGGTACCACTATTTTTATCTTTTTAATTCATTGATAGTCTTATATTTTTATGTGTCTGTATAGACTTACATAGAGTAAGTGAGATCAACTCCTGCTAACCTTACAACATTTATTTATTGTAGAAAACACTTTTCCAAATTGCAGGATAGATGTTAACATATTGAAATAATTAACACTTTTCATATGGAATCCAAGAGCATTGTTATAACTTCCTGTTTAATAAAAATAAAATTGAAATGGGCTGCCCCCATAGCCGTGTGGTTAAAGGAACTGGATCCCACAAGACTGATCACTGTTTGACCCCTAGTCCTAGGGGCTTGAGAAACATGCTGGGCACATGTATGCATGCCTAAAATCACAATAGGATGGAGAAATGGAGTAGGAATTGAAGCATGATGACATCCCATTGGGGAGTACTTTTTCTCTCTCCTTTTCCCTCTGTCTCTGCCTCTCAGCAGTGAGTATACATGTCTTCTAGCAATTTAAATAAATAAATAAGTAAATAAATATAAACTTGACAAAGTAAAACTTCTTTACTAACTTACTTTAAGATAATTCTATTTCAAGACCAGCAGTTGGCGTAATGGCTATGTCTCTGGACTCCCATGTAATCATTCACGGTTCGAGTCCTGGACCCACTGGCTTAAACTCACACCAGGCCCATGCATGTGTGTGCTCAAGATCCTGAGAGGAGAATGGAAGAGAAGGGATTGTGGGATGGTCATCCCCTCTGAGGGGTGTTTTCTTGCTTTTTTTCTGTCTGTTTCTCTCTGTTTCTCTGGCAAACGTACGCGGCCTATAACAAAAACCTCTCCAAAAAAAATAAAAAGATAATGCTATTTTAGGGATCAGCAGATGGCATAATGGCTATGTTTCTGGACTCCCATGTAGTCGACCATGGTTTGAGTCCCAGACCCAGTAGCTTAAATTCATACCGGATGCGTGTGTGTGTGTGTGGCCAAGATCGCAGAGGAGAATGGAGGAGAAGGGATTGTGGCATGGCCATCCCCCCTGGGAGCTGATTTCTTGCTTTTTTACTCTGTTTCTCTGGCAATCTCATGAGCCTTATAGTAAAAACTTCTCAAAGAAAGAAAAAAAAAAAAAAAAAAAAGAAAGGCTAATGCTATTTTGTTTTATTACTCCAATTAAGTTTTGCATTTTTTCCCCCTAATTCTCCTTTGACTCTGAAAAACAAATAGAGTTATTGGTAGTCTGAGTTTAATGTGCAGGGCTATATGTATATGCTTGTGGAACCACACACTTAAAACAACTCTTTGAAACACAGAAGTACAATGTGCATGTGCATACAAAGGATCATGTGGTTTTAAAGAGAATATACTAAAAGTCTGAGAGAAGAAAATATTTGAACATTTTTCAGGACCTTATTTCTGTATAGGGATTGTCAAAATTCTTATGCTAGTCATATGTTTAAACATTATAAGGCTCATCTGGTTTTTGCTTCTCATATTGCAAAAAAGATCAAGTGTTGCCATCCAGATATAAAAGAAGACTAGTTTGAGTAAAATTTGAAGTAGACTAAATGGAGAGACCTCAGTTCTTGGGCCAATTCAGCTCTAACAAGCCCAAGAGATGTTGGGTAAATAACAACATTCATTCTTGATTTTCTCTCTTACAAAATAAGGTTTTGGTAAGCATGATTTCTAAGCATCTCTCCCACTCAATCACTACTGGAAATGACACATTCCATTACAAAATAATTCTATAACAGAGCAGGCACAAGTTTCCAACTCTAGCAGGTGGTAAGAATATATAGTATTCCATATTGAACTACTCAACTACAAAATATATTCTCTAGTAATATGTAAACTTAGTACGGTATTTGTATTTTGTGAACTGTAATGAATTTAGTGGTTATATACAAATTAAAGTATTGGCCTTTTCATTTTCATTTTTTTCTATTTTATCACATTGAGCAGAAATGCAATACACAGAATGATCATGTTTTATATGCACACCTTTGATCTGTAGTGGTGTCTAAATTTTCTAAAGGTCGGACAGATATACAATTCACAGCAAAGTAAGGAACATAGGTGTAAGTCATCAACATGGATTATTTTTTAATTATCTGAACTTCATAAAATAATTTTAAAAGGGTGACAGAAAACATTTGAATGTAACATGGTTATCAAAATATACATTCATGCTCTTAGTGCTGAGAAGCTATAGAACTCAAGGAGCTGTGTGCTCACATGCGCAAATTGAATCCTTGGAAACAATTCTCAAGAAATCAGCACTGTCTTGCAACTCCAGAGCTATAAGCCAAGACAAATGAACTAGAGGAAGATTCAATAATTACTTGTAAATCAAGAACACAATGTTGTTTTTTTGGTGCACTGGCTTTGAATAATCAGCAGACGTTTTTCAAGAAGATAGGACATTCTATCTTTCTGATACTACTTATCTGTGAAGCACACTTTCACATCACATTGTCTTCTAACTGGACTCTGTCCTTTTAGCAATATCTTTATTTATAGTTATTTATTTATTTTGAGAGAGAGATTTTTTGCTATAAGGTGCATGTACTTGCTGAAGAGACAGAGAGACAGAGACAGAACATGAGAAATCACCCTCCAGGAGGATGGCCACACTACAATCCCTTCTTCTACATTCTTCTCTTGGGATTCTGGGCATGCACGCACACGTGCACATTGTGAGTTTTAAGCCACTGGGCCTGCAATGTGAACCATGGTTGACTACATAAGAGTCCAGCAATGTAACCATGAAGCCAACTGCTGGTCCCTCAGCAGTATCTTTAATTCTTCCTGTACTCTGTTATCAAATTAAACTTCAGAGAAATGACTTTCAAAATTTTACTCCCCAGGATGACTCTATGGCCTGGTGGATAAGGTAACTGTATGCTACATGGCCAATCCCATGGTTTGAGTCCCAGCCCCAGTAGTTTGAGGGACATATTGAGCATGCGCGCATGAATGTGTACTCAAAATACTAACTACTATCACTATCGATATAACAGAAGGTTTAAGTCATCTGCCCACTTCAAAAAATTCTCCCACATATCTTCTATCTGAAGAATCCTATAAAATGTATCTATGCTGTTCTGATGGGAGGGAGAGAGAGGAAGGAAGCTGTAGAGAAGCTTGATCATTCCATGAGGAGTGCTTTCTTCCTCTCTCTATTTCTGTCTCTGTCTCTCTCTGACAAGCACATGTGCTCTCTAGAAGGAAAATAATTATAATAACTGACTTCCTCTAAATCACAAACACTTACAAAAATTCCTCTGAGTACACATATTTTGGCAACCAAGGTCTTCTGTAATCGGACCTTTACCTTCCTTTCTACATCAAAGTATTAAGGGGAAAAAAAATGAAGAGAATATAAAAAGTCAATAAAAAATGGAATTAAAATATGAGTCTATTTTGGTGCAAAAAATTTTGAAATCCATACAGCTTCTCGTAATATGCATTTTCTATAATTGTTTAGAAGTTTTACTTTCTTTCTTTCCCCCTCCCCTCAATTTCTTCGTAGATAAAAAACTTCTCAAAGAAAAAAAAAAAAAAAAAAAAAAAAGAAAGGCTAATGCTATTTTGTTTTATTACTCCAATTAAGTTTTGCATTTTTTCCCCCTAATTCTCCTTTGACTCTGAAAAACAAATAGAGTTATTGGTAGTCTGAGTTTAATGTGCAGGGCTATATGTATATGCTTGTGGAACCACACACTTAAAACAACTCTTTGAAACACAGAAGTACAATGTGCATGTGCATACAAAGGATCATGTGGTTTTAAAGAGAATATACTAAAAGTCTGAGAGAAGAAAATATTTGAACATTTTTCAGGACCTTATTTCTGTATAGGGATTGTCAAAATTCTTATGCTAGTCATATGTTTAAACATTATAAGGCTCATCTGGTTTTTGCTTCTCATATTGCAAAAAAGATCAAGTGTTGCCATCCAGATATAAAAGAAGACTAGTTTGAGTAAAATTTGAAGTAGACTAAATGGAGAGACCTCAGTTCTTGGGCCAATTCAGCTCTAACAAGCCCAAGAGATGTTGGGTAAATAACAACATTCATTCTTGATTTTCTCTCTTACAAAATAAGGTTTTGGTAAGCATGATTTCTAAGCATCTCTCCCACTCAATCACTACTGGAAATGACACATTCCATTACAAAATAATTCTATAACAGAGCAGGCACAAGTTTCCAACTCTAGCAGGTGGTAAGAATATATAGTATTCCATATTGAACTACTCAACTACAAAATATATTCTCTAGTAATATGTAAACTTAGTACGGTATTTGTATTTTGTGAACTGTAATGAATTTAGTGGTTATATACAAATTAAAGTATTGGCCTTTTCATTTTCATTTTTTTCTATTTTATCACATTGAGCAGAAATGCAATACACAGAATGATCATGTTTTATATGCACACCTTTGATCTGTAGTGGTGTCTAAATTTTCTAAAGGTCGGACAGATATACAATTCACAGCAAAGTAAGGAACATAGGTGTAAGTCATCAACATGGATTATTTTTTAATTATCTGAACTTCATAAAATAATTTTAAAAGGGTGACAGAAAACATTTGAATGTAACATGGTTATCAAAATATACATTCATGCTCTTAGTGCTGAGAAGCTATAGAACTCAAGGAGCTGTGTGCTCACATGCGCAAATTGAATCCTTGGAAACAATTCTCAAGAAATCAGCACTGTCTTGCAACTCCAGAGCTATAAGCCAAGACAAATGAACTAGAGGAAGATTCAATAATTACTTGTAAATCAAGAACACAATGTTGTTTTTTTGGTGCACTGGCTTTGAATAATCAGCAGACGTTTTTCAAGAAGATAGGACATTCTATCTTTCTGATACTACTTATCTGTGAAGCACACTTTCACATCACATTGTCTTCTAACTGGACTCTGTCCTTTTAGCAATATCTTTATTTATAGTTATTTATTTATTTTGAGAGAGAGATTTTTTGCTATAAGGTGCATGTACTTGCTGAAGAGACAGAGAGACAGAGACAGAACATGAGAAATCACCCTCCAGGAGGATGGCCACACTACAATCCCTTCTTCTACATTCTTCTCTTGGGATTCTGGGCATGCACGCACACGTGCACATTGTGAGTTTTAAGCCACTGGGCCTGCAATGTGAACCATGGTTGACTACATAAGAGTCCAGCAATGTAACCATGAAGCCAACTGCTGGTCCCTCAGCAGTATCTTTAATTCTTCCTGTACTCTGTTATCAAATTAAACTTCAGAGAAATGACTTTCAAAATTTTACTCCCCAGGATGACTCTATGGCCTGGTGGATAAGGTAACTGTATGCTACATGGCCAATCCCATGGTTTGAGTCCCAGCCCCAGTAGTTTGAGGGACATATTGAGCATGCGCGCATGAATGTGTACTCAAAATACTAACTACTATCACTATCGATATAACAGAAGGTTTAAGTCATCTGCCCACTTCAAAAAATTCTCCCACATATCTTCTATCTGAAGAATCCTATAAAATGTATCTATGCTGTTCTGATGGGAGGGAGAGAGAGGAAGGAAGCTGTAGAGAAGCTTGATCATTCCATGAGGAGTGCTTTCTTCCTCTCTCTATTTCTGTCTCTGTCTCTCTCTGACAAGCACATGTGCTCTCTAGAAGGAAAATAATTATAATAACTGACTTCCTCTAAATCACAAACACTTACAAAAATTCCTCTGAGTACACATATTTTGGCAACCAAGGTCTTCTGTAATCGGACCTTTACCTTCCTTTCTACATCAAAGTATTAAGGGGAAAAAAAATGAAGAGAATATAAAAAGTCAATAAAAAATGGAATTAAAATATGAGTCTATTTTGGTGCAAAAAATTTTGAAATCCATACAGCTTCTCGTAATATGCATTTTCTATAATTGTTTAGAAGTTTTACTTTCTTTCTTTCCCCCTCCCCTCAATTTCTTTTAAGTCATAGGCATAGAAATAAGAGACTTCAACAGGGGAAGGACAGGCAGGTCATGGAGTCAAAATTTACCCATGACACAAAATCTAGGATTAAAAGGAAAATAAAATTCTGATAAAATAGGTAAACAAAATGTAAACATAAAGAGGCGTCAGTTCTAGTAAGAGCTATAGAACGCATATGCTGGAATGAAGAATCAAGAGGGGCCTCTAGGCCATCAGAACAGCACAGATATATTTTGTAGGATTCTTCAGATAGAAGATATGTGGGAGAATTTTTTGAAGTGAGCAGGTGAATTAAGACTCCTGTTGTAATATAGTGGTAACTACAGAAAAGGAAGAAAGAAAAAGAGAAGAAAAAAAAAAAGACTGAGGAAAAGACAGAAATGAACAAAAACAACCAAAAATGTAAGGCAAAGGAAGGATTTTTGTGACTCGCTCGAAGAGTTTTCCTGCGTGGAGGGGGCTATGATCCAGATTCCAGACTTAGGCATTGAAATACAGTTTTAAATGCTTGGTTCTTCAGAACTGTTAGAACATTATGGCTAGATGAAAGATAATTTTTCATCATCTTCTTAGATGTCAAATTCCTTTGAGCAATTTGCAACATTCAAAAAGCATATTGACAGATCAGCAAAAAATGAAAGGGCATTTTCATCACCTTGAGAAATGGTGATCAAAGGAAATGTGCCAACCAATTAAAGCATGATCAATGCCTCTATTTCCTCTCTTTTCTGTCATAAACTGTGGCTAAGAGAGAATTAAGTTATTATTTTTTTTCAAAGCCTGCCTTATCTTGATAATTTCATAGTAGGGTGTTCATATGAGAAAGTGATTTGGATCAAAAAGTTTAAATATACCATGTGCTGAATTGTACTGATACAATTCTATGACGGGAATATTAATCATGTTTGAAATACATGGCAATCTATAGGTTGGTTCAATTTAAAGCAAAGACATTGGCAATGGCCATCTCAGAATGCTTTCATTGCTTTTGTGGAAATATATACCAGACCCAAATTAGTATGAGCTACCAGCTTAAGAGATCATGGTCTTTGTTTTCTCAGTTAAGGCCAATTATTATTAAAGTTTATCTTTCACATATACCCATTTTCTTCTCGCAAGAGAAGACCTGTGTTTATCAGTCTGTTTGGTAATTTGGATATATAAAACTCAGGAGCACATTTTATCTATCTGCTACACAGCATGTTTTTAATTTAGGATTTTGATTTATGGATGCTGGATACCTTGGGAAGACAGATATAGGTTTGGCACTTGCTCAAGTGTCAAAATATTAGGAGCCTGAGCACATCTGGAACTTTTGCAGTTCTAGGACCATTGATTATAAACTGTCAAAGCCTTAGTCAGAAGATAAGGTCCAAATGAGACTCCCAAGGACAAAAGTCTTAAAGTGACAGTGTGTGTTCGCTTGTTTCTTGCATCTCACCATAGGGGTATCTGCTATTCTCTTTGTGTTTACAGTGACTACACATTCCTTCTGGGGCCTTCCATGTACCACGACCACAGTAAATATTAGCATGTTTTAGTCACAAAACTTCACCTCCAGGTGAGGTAGGCTATCATTTCGAGTCTTCTGTTAGAGTAACCTGCTAATTCCCTAACATACCAGCTGCCATGCTTACAATAAACCATGTGTCACCAATAATCTAGTCTCCAGCTAGAGAGGACCTAGGAAACCTTCCCAGGAATCTATGGAGAGATCAGTGACTCGGGCCATGTGGTGGATGGGTTGGTGCTGGGGAGGAGTTTGATTTCTTCTCCCATAGCTTCAAGTCTACTTCCAGGGAAGCAGGAAGCCAGGGCATGAATGAAGATGGAAGATGTATTTTGAGGATAGAGGAAAAAAGATGAAAAATAATCTGTGAGAAAGGAAGAAAGAATGAGAGTGTGGACCAAGGACTTACAATGTGGTTATCAGAAACATTAAACATAAACTCAGGTTCATGACCATAAAACCTTAGTTGATTTTAATCATTGTATTTGTGATTTTTCCCCCAGTCACTTTAGCAGCAGAAGATTAAATTATTTATAGTCAGAAAAACAGTGTTTGTGAGTGTGAGAATATTTTTGATGAGTGGGAAAATAGAGAAAATAAGATAGAAATACTTTATTTGAAATTATTCTCTTCTATTTCTTTTTGACTTAGAGCCACAGTGTCCCTCTGGCATCAGAATTGTATTTCCCTTGTCAAAGGAATACATTTAATAATGATTTGTTTTTAGTTAGCTAATTATGTGCATCTATATTTACAGTAATAATTAAATTAAGCTTTTTAGAAGGTATTTTAACTATAAAAATTAGAATTCCTTTTTTAAGTCAAAAAGTTAAAAATTCAGAGAGGATCAAGTTTGACCTCTAAGAGTGTAAAATAAATCAGCAGTGTTTACACAGTTGTAACCTTATCAATGAGTTTTTGGTTAAAATATACTTATAAGCATATTTAGATTACAAGAAGAAATTGAATTAACTCTATAAGGAAAGATTTGTATAGAGGAAATATCTCACAGACAAATACCTTCTTGAATTGATTTAATGTGTTTTACCCTTTCAAGCTAACTGGAACTTTCAGTTCTAAGGGGGGATAAGGCTATTGTTTACTGAGTGCAAAGTGGCAGGATGCATGGGGAGTCATGAATGTAAAGACACCAGGGAGTCAGAGAAACAGAGAGCGAGAGACTAAAAGCAAAAGCAAAGATTCAAAAATGAATAACCTAACCAAAATTCAGAAAAAAAAAATCCATCCTACCTTAACACAGCATAACCAAAACTCTGTTACAAGTCTAACAATATTTCTGTGTGTTTTGTTGTTGTTTGTTTGTTTGTTTGTTTTTGTTTTGTTTTGTTTTAGACTTTTCCTACAGGATGCTTGTGCTCACTGGAGAGACAGAAAGCAGGATATCACCTCCCGGGGGAGATGATCATACCACAATCCCTTCTCCTCCATTCTCCTGTTGTGATTTTGGGCAAGTGCACACAGGGGCCAGAGTGAGTTTCAATCCGCTGGGTCTGGAACTTGAATCGTGGTTGACCACATGAGAGTCCAGTGCCTTAAACCATCATGGCATCTGCTGACTCCCTAACAATATTCATGCAAGGAATAAGGTGGAAGATTAAGAATAATACAGTGTATTGAGCCCGCCTGTGGTGTGTTGGTTAAGGCAGCTGGATCCCTCATGGCTGAATGTGTTTTTCAAGTCCTGGAAATAGTTGCTTGAAACACACTTTGGGCACAAGTACATGTGTCTCCAAGATCTGAAAAAGAGGGAGAAATGGAGAAGGGATTGTGACATGACCATGCCCCATAGGAGTTTCTTACTTTCTTTCTTTTTTTTTTTGTTAAGATTTATTTAATTTTACTTATTATTATTGCTTTTGAATTTGTTATAGAGCATGTGTGCTCACTAGAGAGAGAGAGAGAGAGAGAGAAAGAAAGCAAGCCACCAGCTTCGGGACTTGTCAGCCATGTAGGAGTCCAGAACCTTAACACCATGTTGCCTGCTGGCCCCAAGGGATGCTTTCTTGTTTTCCCTCACTCTGACTCTCTGTCTGTCTCTGGTGAGTGCACATACCCTGCGGCAAATATTAAAATAATAATAATGATGCCTGTAATAGCCCTTATTTCAACAGGTTTAGTCCATCCAATCAGGAAAATTGGTTGTGTTCATTAAAAAAAAAAAAAGCGACGAAAGAGCCTGCAAAGATATGTAGATGGGATACACACACACACACACACACACAGGCATACACACATCTCAGAAAGCAGTAAGCACTAGAAATTTTAATGAAACAAAATACTGTGCATTTGTTTTGTTTTGTTTTGTCTTTTGAGAGATTTTTGCTATAAGGTCTATGCACTTGCCACAGAGACAGAGAGACAGAAAGCAAGAAATCACCCCCCAAGGGAATGACCATTTCACAAGTCTTTCTTCTCCATTTTCTTCTCTAGATTTTGGGCATACACACACATGCATCCAGAATAAGTTTCAAGCTACCAGATCCAGAACTTGAAACAGAGTTGACCATGTGGAGTCGAGCCCCTTAACCCCTATACCACCATCTGGCCCATAGTTGTTTTTAATTGCCAAAGGGCATGGTTGCTGACCAGAGAGAGACAGAGATATAGAGGGGAAGAAAGCACCCCCAATGGGGTATGGTCATGCCACAATCTCTTTTCCACCAATTCTCCATTCTGTCAGGAGTTGAGACATGCATGCATATACACACCAAGTGTGTTTTTCAAGTTGTGGGTATGCGATTTGAAATGTGGTGAGCTATGTGTGACCCAGCTCCCCTAAGCACTGGGTTAGGAGCCTGGCCCAAATTACTATTACTGTTTATTTCTGACTTCTTCTTGCAATGCTTCTATTTCTATAGTAACCTACACCAAGGTTTCTCATATTAAAACAAATTTTTATTCCATGCATTATGTTCTGCTTAGTTTTATAAAATTGACATTCTAAGATGCTGTTTAATAATCTTTACTAGTATTATTTTGTGTATTGATTTATAATAACTATAAATATATTACTTTTTATTGTAGTTATCATTTGTTATAAACAAAAGGTGACTATTTGTTCAAAATACGCATTGGATTTTATTCGATCATTGTTGCATAACTTGTGTGCATTTTTGCAATAATCTGTATTTTAAAAGTTTGCATGAATAACAAGCAAAACAGTTAACTCATTCCGGAATCTTATTATTTGATGATGTATTTTTCAAAGTTCATTTTTTCATGTCTTCCATAAGAGACAGAGAGAAAGAAAGAGAGCACCCCCAATGGGGTCGTGACAGCATGATCTACTCCCGGCCCCAGCAAACCCTGGTTCATAGGCATGCACATGCCCAATGTATTTGGGAGAGTAGAATCTTCAGACATGTACCTGGAACCTTCCCATGTGGATCAGCCTCTCAGAGCATGGAGTCATCATCTGACCTTGAAAACATTATTTGTTAACTATTTTTTTATTTCATTCATTCTTATTTACACATTTCATTCTATTTCACGCCATTTAATTTTTTTCTTTTTGCTCAGGTTATTCATATACACTGCAAATATCTTGGAAAATGCTTAAAGAAAAACTAAACTAAAAAATGTGTTGTAACTGCACAAATGGCAAATAACCTCTGTGAACATTTTAGTGTACAGAAAATCTTCTCTGTCCCATCATTCTCCATTTGCATTCCATCTTTTTGTCATGGCAGTTTATCTTTCTTCCTTTTCATTTCATCCCTTTCCTTTGGTGGCCCTCTGACCCACTTTTATGGACTTAAACTCACTTTGCACCTAGAAAGACTATCAGTTGTAGCAAAGTTTTCTCCAGGAAATTGAGATGGATCGTTTTAAGCATTTTAAAGTCTTTTTTGATATAATTTTTTCCGCTCTTTCCATTTATTCCTATGGTACCACCTTCTCACTTATGTATTTGAACAAGGAAAAATATATCTGAGTTACATGCTGCCCAACGATGTGCGATTTCAAGTTTGACTTGTGTCTGTCCGTGTGAGTGACAGCACTGCTATAAACACAGGATTTTTTTTTAATAAAGAAAGCAAAATGATTAGTAAAAATAATTTACCTGATTTTTCAATGACTAAAGGAACAAAGTATTGTTCTGTTAACAGAGGGTTTCTGTTAACTATTTGAGAACTCATAAAATTTTGTATCTGAGAACACAAAATCATTCATTATATTCCAACATGTTTTGATCTAGGTGGTTAACTTCCTTTGTTCTGACAAGCCAAAGACTTTCTTAAGAGGTTGAGAAAGGAGCTTTGGCAGAACATTCCAGATAATAGAAGTAGAAGAGGTAGATTTCATGCCTTCAAGAGAGTTATCTACACACACACACACACACACTCATTTAATCACAATCTACGAAGGGAAGGAATTGTAGTTGGGGCCCTAAAAGGGGCTCTCTATGCTTCAGGAAAAGACTGGCATGATTTTATTCCTTTCTTTAGCATAAGTAAACTATTGTATGTTTCCACCTAGTCAAGCCTCTCTCACTTCCGTAGGGTTGAGGTTCAAGGTTGTTCTGGTTATATATTCTATTATATAACATTGTCTCCTGGGTGCATCTGTGCCTAAATTACTTTAAGGACAAGGGTAGCTGGATAAGAATGTAAGGTAGTGTACTGATCATTTATATCTTAGTCCAAGCTATCTTTTTTAAAATATATATTTATATATAATCCCTTTTGTTACATGACTCATGCTTCCTTTTGATATACCTTCAGGCAAAGATACAATTGTACAAAAATGATTATCAAGCATTGCTTGTAATGCAAAAATAGAAGAAGCTCTTTTACCAAATCACCAGTTTAGTTTAATTGATTCAGTTCTGTATATGAATGCTGCTTGGCTACTAAAACTGACATCTTTATTTTTTAACTTCTATTTCAAGTGTTGTTAATTACCCAGAGGAATAAAAAAAAAAAAATTCACATTCTTTTCTGATACATACACGTGGTTGATGGAATTAACATTTTGTTCCCAGCTTAGAAAGGCATAGGCCTTTTTCTTAAGTTTATAATGGACATTGACATAAATAATGTCAAAAATTATGCCCTTTTTCTGTATCCTCCAGAATATAAGATATTCATTTAAGATTTCTACTGATTGGGACCAGCAGTTAGCGTAATGGCTATGTCGCTGGATTCCCACATAGTCAACTGCGGTTCGAGTCTGGACCCGGTAGCTTAAACTCCTGCCGGGTGCATGTGCGTGTGTGCCCAAGATCCCGAGAGGAGAATGGAGAAGAAGGGATTGTGATGTGGCCATCCCCCCTGGGGGATGATTTCTCGCTTTCTGTCTCTCTGTCTGTCTCTGTCTGTCTGGCGAGTGCATGTGCCCTATAGCAAAACTCTCTCCAAAAAAACAATGATTTCTACTGATTTATATGTAATATTACATTACATATTTATAACATATGTTAAAATGCATATGGATATTAAAACTTTTGTTGATATCATAGCTTGCATAAAAATTATTATAATTAATTTCACCTGTTTCTTTGAATGATTAATGCTTTTACTACAAAATTTAAATTTCATGTCTGCCTTGCATTTGTGGCTTATTAACATTGCCCTAGAAACGCCCATGATAAAATAGGTAGCTATAGATTTAGATATGTATATACTGATAGATATCTGCAAAACATATTTATGTATATTTGTCTAGAAATAAAACACTCTGCCGTGACTTATTTCCCAAACAAAGACTATCTCTTGATGTGCACACACACACACACACACACACACACACACACACACAATGATAGTTTTAGATAAGTCTTGCAGAGATGTGTGGAGCACTCCATCTGGTATTATGTTTTTTTCCTTCTCTTCCTTTGACAATGTCTTCTTAGAAAACATTTTTATTGATTCTTATAAAACTGTCATCTTCTCAATTTTCTCATGATTTTTTTTTAAAGAGATTTTTGCTATAGAACACATGTGCTAGCCAGAGAGACAGAGAGAAAAAAAACAAGAAATCACCACCCGAGAGGGGATGACCATGTACTCACGCACATGAGCCCAGCGTGAGATTTAAGCTGCCTGTCCAGGACTTGACTCCATGCAGGAGTCCAGTGATATAAATATTACGCTATCTACTGGTCTTCTCATGATTTTTTTCATACTGTTGATCTGGACTTCGATGAGGTTGACTCCATTCTCATCTAGAGTTTGTTCATGACGCTCACGACCTTTCTCAGGTGCTCTGGCTTCCATTGCAGGCCATGCTGCACAACAGCAAACACGAGCGCTGCCACCAGCTTTGGTGTTCTTTACGGGGTCCTAACGTGTGAGGTAAGCGCTTCCTGACTGCAAGAGACTCGACATCTTACCTCATAGGCAAGAGTTAAATATTAGAACACACAAAAATTTATTTTCAAAGGCAATGGTATTTTAATAAAAGAATAGATCACTACTTTACAGGAAAAAGTTTTCTGGGCACCTGGTGGAAACATTTCTCCCCCAATAATTAAAGTTATATAATAAATGTGAAATACATTTTTTTCATAATACCTGGGCTCTCTTTCATAAAAATGCTTTACTTATTACCTTATAAATATTCTTTCTGTATCACAGAGGCCTTAGTTTAAGAAAGGCAACTTCTTTTAGCAATATTAAGATATTGACTCTGGAATCAGGCAGGGAATGAAAAATGAAGTTATGCATATTTAATCTACTCAGCAAGGATTTGGGGCTGCCTCTGAGAATAAGCGAGAAAATTAATAACTCCCTACCCTCCTTCACAAGGATATTTATGAGGACAAAATTATATCAAAACATATGGGGAAACATTTAGAAAGTATAACACAATATAAAATGTGGGGCATTTTATGATTTTTTTATAATAGATAATTATATTATTTAAACTTTAGAAGAAACATTCATTTGACTTTTGTCAAATGAATGAGTTTAACATTTCCTTTAAACCCTAAGGGCCAGGTCTATTTCCTTCAAATAAAAAAATCTATTTCGCATCAATAATAGAACGTATATTTTCCTGTGGTTTTTTTTTTTTCATCGTTGTTTAACCTATCAAGTATTCTACTTTATCTTGAATAGTGTTTAGCCTTGGCCACCTTTTCTTAACAGTCTGTATCAAGGGACTCTTATATGTCATTCCTCTCAGTAAAATGAATAATATACTGAATACAGCTTCTTTCAGAGTTCTGGAAGAGAAGAGCAGATGAGAGAAAAAGGGAGAGTTTCCCTCCCAAATTGACCTGTATATATAGTCCTGTAAAGTATGATATACTTATTAAGTTACTTATTTTATTTATAATAAAGTTCTTTAATACGATTAACTTATTTTTCAATTAAGTTATGCAAGTACATTGAAAGAAAGAAAAAAAAGGAAGGAAGAAAAAATGGAAGGAAGAGGAGATTAGGTCTTGAGTTGAAGGAGTCCCTGCTGCAGACTAAAGTGAATTACTGTTGTCAGCAGAAAAATAGATTATTCAAGTGTTGAAAGAGGCTGTAGTTTGAACATTAAAATCACTCTGAGTAAAGAGTCTCAGATGACGTGAGTGTAGACTTGTTTAGTCATGAGAATTTATAACAAGATGCACCCAGAGTTGTTTTTGTTGCTACCTGTGACTGGTGAGGTGACCCAGAGATAGGCACCTCATGCTGAAATGCTACCTTTATTTTTAAAAATAAAATTAGGTGTGCAACTGTGCTCCCTGAGAATACTTTTCTCCCCTATGGCTTCCAAATGAATACAAATGTTTGTGTGTGTATTGCTCCATATGCATAGCGTAAGGATGGACAATCTCCCAGGAAGGGGTGATAAGCTCAGAAGGTGCTGCCATCTCTTAGAGAAACTGCTTCCAGGAACGGTGATCCTTTGGATTCTGTCTCAAATTTCTTTTTATACAAGGACTTCAGGAAGATCTTAAGATCTCAGTTGGACTATGGTCATATATAAAGAGAATTTTTATCTTTTCCATGGTCTAAGGATACATGTATTCATTTCTAAATTTTTGGTCACCATTATTCAGCACCAGTGTCCAGTTAAGTGACAAATTACAAAAGTCCTCCGTAGTGCAAGCTGACTGAAAAGTTGGTTAGGAGAGAAAAGTATAATAAGCTAGTGTGTAGCTATACAAAGCACTCTTTATTTACCCATACTGCAATTAAATGTGTAAAAATATGTAACTTTTTTGTCACTTCTCTGTCATCTTTATGAGCTCCCATACTGTTGGATAACGAATATATTTAGAGTTGTCAATTAACAATATTTAGAGTTTTTTCCCTTTTTCTTTCTTTTTTTCTTTTTTCATTCTTTCTTTCTCTTTCTTTCTTTTTCTCTTTTTTCTTTTTTCTTTTTTTTTTTTTTTTTGCCATTGTGCTCATACACTTGCTAGAGATACACACACACAGATAAAAAGTGAGAAATCATATCCCAGGGAGGGTGACCACACCACAGTCCCTTCTCCACTCTCTTTTCAGGATCCTGGACCTGTATGCACATGTGCTGGTGTGATTTTTGAGCTGCAGGTCCAGGACTTGCACTGTGGAGTTGGCCTTGTGGGATCTAATACCCTAAAATCTACATCACCTGTCCATCCCTCATTTATTTCTAATTTAATCAGTTTAATTTCATCTTAAATATTAATTCTACCTATAGAATATTATTTCTATCTATTGTGTCTTCAAAATTCATTTTAATAGGTCTTTTTTTAAAATTAATTTATTGTTTTAAGTTTGCTATAGGGCATGTGTGCTCACCAGGGAGACACAGAGAGAGAGAGAGAGAGAGAGAGACAGACAGGAAGTGAGAAAGAAAACCACCAGGTTTGGGACTCAAACCATGGTTGGTGATGTGGGAGTTCAACACCTTAAGCACCATACCTCCTGCCATCTTGCTGTTGGCTAGCATTCTCTCTCCCCAGCTCTTCCAACTTTCCAAAGGCTCACCCATTTTGTATAATGACTGTGAGAATGAGGTACTTAGTGTGTTTTCGTTATAATAGTAAAATGAGGCAATGGATTGGGACTAGATATTACTCATATATGCCAGCTTGTTTGTGCAGTGTGGAGGTATGAAGTGTTCACTGGATTACTGAATGTCTTGGTATAACTGATATATTTGACCCTTCCGGGTGAAGTTCTAGCAACTGATGCTGGAATTCATGCTGTCATAGTATCACTTATGTTAGGAAGAACAATTAGTCCTAAGGGTACTGTGAAGATCTCAGGCATGTGTACTATTTTATTTACATGACCCAGTCTTTTGTCTTTGCTGAAATGTGTCTTAGGTTTGCTTATTTGCTTAAGAACAACTGGCTAGGCTAAAGTGATAAGAAGAGTATGAGTAAATATTCTCAGTATAATATGCCCTTTGTTTAGGAACTTATTTACTTGCTTATTTGACTAATTTATTGACGGGGCCATGCAGGCAACACAAGCTGGTAAGGATGCTGCCTCCCATTCTAAGGCAAGGCCTGAACTGGGAAGAAACTGAGGCAAGGCCCAGTTTACGAGCTCTCCCTTGTGTCCTTGAACTGGCCGGTATTCAGTTTCTCTGCCATGAGTTTTACTGTTATTACGGTACCCTGCAAGGGTAAAACATCACCCCCAACTATTGCAATAAAGCCAATTAGTGATCTTGTAGGAATGTGGTTCCCTAAGACTGACAGGAGGATCAGGAAGTTTAAGACTCTCCCACCTGTCTGTTTTTAAGCCAAAATTAACATATAGATTAAGTTAGTATAAACCAAATTAGCATTAGAAGCATATGAAGACTAAGTTAGTTTAAGGCTAGCCCTTGTTAAAGCTACAGGCCAAAGTTAACTCACACTAGCAAAGTCAGCACATTCACCACATAACAGAGACTCAGAGATAAAACAAAAGAACTCACTAATTGACAAGACTCAACAAACAAAATGCAGGAACCCACAGATTTATTAGAGGAAAAAGCCTGGATGGGACAACAGAATAAACAAAGCTGAGGGCTCCACAGAAAGATTAACCATTTTAGCTGGGAGTTCTTATCTAAAGCAACAGGTAGCTTTCAGCTACAAAGAGTTTCTCATCTATGTGCTGTTGACTATGAAAAACTGCTAATAAAACATCCTGTGTTGTCTCTGGAGCTACAAGATCATCTTCCTTTCCCATATAAGATCATAGACTCACCCTCTATTGTTGTAATGTATAGATAGTCCATACATTAACTGTGTCTTTACTTAGCAAGACAAGATTTCCATCTAGGTCGTTGTAACCAGCAACGTTATCGCCCTGGCCTGGGACTAAAGTTATCAAACATCCTGCAAGCCCCCTCTTCAAAAGACTCTTCCCAGTAATCAAGATCTAAGAAGAAGATACAGCAGACAAATGGACTTCCTCATCCTGAGAACTGTGATTGATTTTACCTGAGCTAACAAGACAAACAGCATGTTTTATAATTATTGCTTCCATGCTTTGTATACCCTGTTCCTTAGAGTAAATCTTTTACTGCCCCTCACCCATTTACTTGCATGTATCACATTTTCAATAAAAAGGCACAATGATTCCTAGCAATTGTCACTCCTCAGAGAGCAATCTTTGAGGGGTGTCCGGCATAGGACGTGCATGAAAAGCATCGAGGCCTCTGTCTTCTGTTCACCTTCGCCGCCTCCGTCGAGATAACCCACCCACACCGAGGCTGGACCCTGGCAATTTATTCCATTCTACTCCTCTCACTACTTAAACACACAAACACACACAATGAGTGTGCACTAGAGTATAAGTTCTCTGAGAGTAGACTTATTATATTCACAGCTGAATTTCTATGCGTAGAAAATTGCCTGATAGGTAGTGAAGAGTCAATAAATACTTGCTGCAGGCAGGCATGGATTGCATGCAAGACTCTTCCTTTATGAATGTTGAAAACATTCCCCATGAAAAATGGTCTAATTGATTAGAGACCATTCATCACTTGCATACTCAAAGTCCAGCTTGTGATCTAGCAGCATCCACATTATTTGACAGGTTTTTAAAAATGCATAATCATAGGTTCCGCTCCAAACTTAAGAAGGGGCTATTTGCATTTTATCAAATCTCCCAAGTGTTTCATTTTGCATATAACAGTGTAAGATGCCCAGTCTTTTGTTAAACAATTTTACACATTGCCTTCCTTCAATCTGCACCTTATTTAATCAAGACAAAATTTCCCACTGAATCTTACCCATTCAAGACTTAAAACCTTCTGTTAAATTCTATACAGCTTTGATGGATCAACTGAAGTTGATATATAGCAATTTATAGATTTATGAATGTTTACTTAATGAAGTCCATTTCTTCCTTATCATTCTTCCCATCTGAGGAATTAGTAAAGCCATGAGAGTTGAAAAACAAAAAGGTACTTTTGGAAAGCTAAATAAATGGCTAGCTCTAAATTAAACTTTTCAAAAGTTGAAAACCTAATAAATTATCTTTTAATGAGTTTATTATTTTGTACATAAGCCAAAAAGAAAGTAACAGAAATGTAAGAGTTAGAACTAAATAACTCCTATGATCCTGATTCATTTAATAGGCATGGAGACTAATAATTTCAGTCCAAAAATGTAACTAGCATCATAGAAATTATTTAATGTAAATACACGAAGGAACTCAAAAGTAAATGGTACTCTAATTTTACAGATGTAAAACCAATGCTCAAGGACAATGAAACACTTAATCATAAAACAAAGAGATAAAATAATGATGGCAGGATTGTGACTCATTTCCTTATAAAAGTCAGTAATATTATTCCAAAAAATAGAAAGTAAGAATGATTTGCATCATCCAAGTAAGAGGGAAGGCATCTCTAGTGTTTGCTTTTCATCTTCCTTTTGATGTCATGAGCCACTCAGTATCTTTTCTATAGCATCCCTGATTTTACTTCGACCAGCCAAATTTGTTTTTTGTTACTTACAGAGAAGTCTGCTTGATAAAGATTGCAAGCAAAGGACTCCAATTGAGATGTAAGATAATTTGTAATCACTTATTAGAAGAAATGCATGAAATACAATGTTTGTGTATGTATTCTAGGTGGGTGCTATGGTGCAGATAACGGTTTGTTCCTCAATGGTTAATGTTTGGTACTTGGTCCCCAGGGTAATGGTGCTGGGAGGTGTTGAGACCTCTAGAAGGAGAGGCCCAGCAGGTAGTGTTCTCATTATGGAGATATGGCACTCACAAACAGATTAGTGATGTCGATGAGACCAATGAGTTCTAGCTTTCACGGGAAGGAATAAGTTCCCTCAAGAGCACCTTTTTATAAAAAGAGCAAATTTTATAAATGGTCCTAGATTTCTCTTTCTGCTTCTGTCAGTCACATCATGATATAGCTTTCATGATGCCAGCCCCACCCCTTTAGATTGTCCATCCACCAGAATCATAAGCCAAAGAAACTGATAACTCCCTCAGCTTCATATACTTCTGTGAGCAAAATAATAATGCATCAAGACCTTGAGATAACATTATATAAGATATATGAATTGGATAGTCAAATAATAATCCACATGGTCACTGAGAATAAAGCACAGGAGTAATGGATCAATAGGGGACAGGTCAACATGAACAATGTCAATTATGATAAAGGCTGTTTTTTTTTTTTTCTTTTTTTGACTCACCTTTATCCACTTTGTACTTTTTCCCTTTAGGTAGAGAACCATACTATTTTCTGAGTTTGTGATCACCCATGAGAGACTATGTGCACTTGCACACATGTGCTAGGGATGTGTATGTGCTTGAGTTTTAGCCAGTGGAACATAACCAATAATACATGTGAAATTTCTTGTCATGCCATTAAAGCAAAGAGTCATGCTCTCCACTTTTTCTTCCAACCTGTCTATTGGCGAGAAAATAGACTTGGTAAAAGAAGCCAAAGCAGCAGGTTAAAATATAGAATCCAAAAGTTTAGGAAGTCAGAGGCTCACTGAGAAACATTCATAGCAGCTCTTGGTTACTTATATTTGGACTATGCTGTGAGAGAACATTAAAATTCTATCTTTTCACCCATAGCTATTTTGGCCTGTGTTAGGAAACTTGATCATTATCCTTTCTACTACACCAAAGAAGATCACTCATAGCAACATTAAAGTGAGAGAGTGACAAGCACCAACTTGAATTCTTGCCTCAAGGCATAGAATAAAATGCAAGTACTTTAAGCAGAAAAATATCTTAGTGCTTAAGCTTATACAGAGAATTATACAAATTATTAACTCAACAACTGACTTCCCAGAATTGGGGATACACAACAACAATTAAATAGACACTTCTACATGGTGTTTTCCTTCATCTCTCTCTTTCTCTTTTCTTTTTCTTTTTTGTGAAAGGTAGGATATTATCAGAGAAAGATCTTGGTTTTTAACAGTAGATGCAGTAAATCTCAGAATTCAGAGATCTTGGGTAATTTTAAACTCCCAAAACCTAGAAAAAAACATAGAAACACTGAATCTCCTTTTCCGGAGGAAATTTTACTTAAACAAACAAAGATTAGAAGATAATTCAGGTTGATCATCCCTAATTCAAAAATCTGAAGTCCAAAGTGTTACCAAATCCAAAACCTTTTGAATGTCAATATGACGTAACTAGAGGAAACTTTCGCCCTTGATGTCTTATGATGGGTCGGAGTTAAAACACCGACACACTGTCTAAAATTAACTTTAGGCAATGTGAATGAAGTACACATAAAGCAAATGAACCTCGGGTTTACAATTGGGTTCCATCCCCATGATATCTCATTAAGTATATACAAATGATGTGTATATATGAAATGTAAAACACTTCTAGTCTTAAATATTTCAGGTAAGAGATAGTCAACCTATTCTTTTGTTTCATATAGTTCCTTTATTTTATTATTATTTTTTTTAAAAGATTTTTGTCATCGGGCACATATGCTCTCCAGAGAGAAATAGAGGGAAATGAGAAATCACACACACACACACACACACACACACACACACACACACCAGGAGGATGGCCATGCTGCAGTCCTTTCTCTTATATTCTCTTCTCAAGATTGTGGGCACACATGAACATACACCTAGCATGATTTTCAAGCCACTGGGCTTGTGATCAAACCCTGGTCAGTCATGTGGGAATCTAGCACCTTAAGTACCATGCTCCTTTTGGCTCCCATTATTTTTTCTTCATTAAAAAAAAATATTTAGCACAGTTGACACTGAAGATCTAGCTGTATGCTTCCTTGGCCTCTTGAACACCTCATCTCTGTTTGGCCTCTGGAGACCAGCTTAAGTGGAGAAATCAGTAGGACTGGAGATGACCCAATGGATCCTAAAGGGTGTTGTGAGGGTGAAGTTCTATGAGTTTTCTGCAAGAGCAATACAATCTATAATCTCTAGAGAATCATCATCCACCTGTCAGAGCGGAGATGGGGTAGAGTAAGCGCCTTTCCACACTATTGTGGAGCAGCTCTTCTCCAATGGCACCAAAGACAAGCACAATGAGGCCCTGATGGGTGAAGCTGTTAGGGTTACAGCTTGAGCTGAACACAGCTTGAACTGGGACCCTCTTACAGAGTAAGGCTCTGCAAGATGCTAGAAAATTCTGACTGCTTTGGAGAAAACCTGTCAGCTGAGTCCATCTTCAGTACTTTATGTTGGTTGTGGGCAAGCTGCGGCATGAGGCCAAGCCCGAGGGCAAGACTATAGTAGATCATTTCACCAGAAGTTTCAGGCCTGTCATGCCAGAGAACAGATGGTATAGAAGAGCTGGAGCTTGACCAAGGGAACAGCCAGAAAACTCCATCAGTGAAGAAATAGTCACTGTCCCTAGGCACCAGCATCTGGCTTCTGAAGCCTCAGATAATGACATTTTGGTACTGGAGCTCTGCCTTCCTGTCAGTATCCAAACAACCAGCAGGGCATTTCTGAAAAGAAACCCAATTTGTCTTCTCAATTGATGAACCCAGTGAAAAAGATCTTTAGCAAGATGATGGACAAATGAGACACCTAAGATAACAACACCCATCCACCTGGCATTCCTTTGCAGACATTAGTCCTAGAAGGTCATCTTTCCTGCTCTCATGCTGTGGGATGACCTTGAATTCTAGTCTCCTTAAAACTATACATGTCTCTCTATATATGTCTCTCTTTACATACATAAATCATCTTTATGATGTTTGGCATTTCTTTTACATTAACCCAACTGAACTGAGTTGAGTTGCTTTCATTTTAAATCAGCATGTTCTTTTTTTTTCTAATAAAAAAATGTTTATATTACTTAAAAATGATTTGAATTTCGTATGTACTAGTGATAAAATGCAGAGCATAGACAAAGGACTTATTATCTCACAAAATTATTCAAATAAATTAAGAAAAATATATTGTGAAATGTTTAGGCATTATTTTTGGAAATGGAAAAAGAACTGGTATGACAAAGGGGATATTAGTTTTGTTCCATGCATCACACTGATACTTTCAACATTATATCCCAGACTGTATGTGGTTTTGGGCTTTTGGGGTTTTTTGTTTGTTTATTTGTTTGTTTTTGGTGTATTGACTTCTCTCACACGACATAAAATAACCCAAAATTCCTTTAATGTAAAAACAAAAAATATATATAAAAAGATAAGCTATGACTTTGAAATATAAGATCTATCACGCTTGTCTCACTAATCTATTTTTTTTTTTTGGAGAGTTTTTTTGCTATAGGGCACGTGCGCTCACCAGACAGACAGAGAGAGACATAGAGACAGAAAGCGAGAAATCACCCCCCAGGGGTGATGGTCATGCCACAATCCCTTCTCCTCCATTCTCCTCTCGGGATCTTGAACATGCACGCACACGCGCCCGTCGTGAGTTCTAAGCCACCGGATCCGGGATGCTAACCGTGGTCAACTACGTGGGAATCCAGCGACATAGACATTATGCTAACTGCTGATTCCGGCTTGTCTCACTAATCTTGAATGAGGATTTTTAGAAGTCCAATGAAGTAAGAGGCTTTGTCGTGTGTTCATTTCACCTACCCATTGCCTACCTAAGAATTCTTATTTGGATACATAAGAGGCTTTTTAAATTTCATATTAAAATATAGTTCTTGAAATCTACATTCTCACTTTAACCACAACTCATTCTTTTCCCAGACTCTCTCACTTTTGTAACCCTTACTAGCATTCCTTAAGCCACCAATGTAGAAAACCATTTTTTAAATATCTGTATTTCCCTTAGACGCCCCATTCAATCTTTTATCAATTGACTGGATCTTCAAAGCGTATTCTGAGTCTGACCATATATCATAACTTTTCCTTTGACCACGCTAGTCTAAGCCACAACCACCTCTTGCCAGAAAATCACAATACTTCCTGATATTTCTTCCTTCACGTTTGTCTATTGTGCACTACCTTTTAGAGTGTAACTTTGGGCAAATTATTCACTTTCTATGTGTCAATTTCCACTTTCATAAAATGAGACCAACGATCATATATGTCATGTTGAGTTTTCATGAAAACTAAATAACTTATACAGAGCATTTAATTTGTGTTGGGCACATGATAAACACAAAATAAATGTTCATTTTTTATTTTGTTTGATATACAAACCAGAATTGTTTTAATAATTTCAGATGGTATTGCTTTCCTCTAATGGACTCTTATCAATATAAAATAAGCCATAAAATAGATATAGCTAATTATTTTTTAAAAAAGAGAACTAAATATAAATTCTACAGTCGAAAGATACAATGACCAATATTAAGAATTCAGTGGGGGGGTCTTACATGAATAACATTAGACAAAGCTTAAGAAAGAATTTATAAACCAGTTTTTAAATCAAAAGTATACATACATAAAATAAGGCATATCAATCAATAGAAAAAAATTTTAGAGAACTTGATAGTATAGAATGTATATGTTAGAAAGAAAAAGGGCTACAAACTGGTGAAGTAAACTTGTAAAATGTAGACTGAATCCAGAGTATATAAAATGAAGGGAATAATTAAAATTAGAATCAAAAGGAAAGTTCAAAGGAGCCAATGTTAGCACTCTAAAAAAAACTTTGAAAATCTTATATGCAGCAGTTTATATCAGGAAAAGAGGAGAAAAACAACTAAACACTATAAGAAACAGTCAATGATGTATTATCAAGGCAACAGAAATATTAAAAATGATTGAAAACTATTCTTAAGTACTTTATTCCAATGAATTTGAAAATACAAGAAAACAGAATTTCTAGAAAACATTAATTCAGGAAGAAGTTTAAATGAATGCTATATCTTCCACACATAATAGATACATCAAAAACATTATCTTAAAAAAAATCAGACAGAAACAGCAGGAGACATGGAGTTAGTAAAGGTGATGGATTCCACATGGCTGGCTCTGCAGTTTGAGTTCTAGATCCAGAAGCTTGGGGTTTCACACTGGATGTGTGTGAGTGCTCAAAGACCAGAGAGAACGGAGGAGAAAAGACTGTTGCATGACCATCCTCTCTAAGTGTTGATTTTTCACACTCTCTCTCTGTCTCTCTCTGGTGAGGGCACATGCTCTAGAGCAAAACAAACAAACAAACAAAAAAACTAAGCCAGCAGTGACACAGACAGTAGGGTTCCACTCAGTGGTACTGGTACCATATTGGATCTTGGATGCCCATGATCCCAACTAGCTGTTAGACTTAGGAGAGGGGACAGAAATTGCAATGTACTGAGACCCTGTCAAAAGTACCCATGTATCTCCCATTCTCTGTTTCTTTCACATAATAGAAAGAAATATACATATTATCTCGGACTCAGGAAGTCTATATGGAAGGACTTTGTCAAACACTTAAGAAAGAGTATTGAGTCTATATACCCTGTCAGAGAATAAAGAAGGAATGTACCTTTGACAATAAAGTTAAAGGTAAGCAGTCTCATCATTAATAAGTTGGAAAATGAGTTAGCAATTTGAACTCAGCAGTATTAAAAAAAGATGTATCAAAAACAATTTGCATTAATTTAAAAGGAGTTTGGTTCAACTTAAAAAAGTTTTATATATATCTTTCATGGGAGTGGGAGACAGAACAAAGTACCATCAAATGAGTCCTACACTCCTTTTATCTCTTAGCCTTCCCAGCCAGCCAAGACCATAGGTGCATTCATGGCCAACATACACAGGCCATTTCAGGGTACTGAACCCCCTCGGTTCCATGTGGATCCAGCATCACTTGAGCAGCACATTATCACAACACAGTACCACTGCACTACTGAGTTGTCCCATCAATATTATAAATCTACAAATGTGATTTACCATATAAACAGATTAAATAATAAAGTATTTATCTATCATAGTAAAAGTTAATAAAGAAAGTATTCGATAATTCAGTGTGCATTTATATTAAAAAAAGGAAAATATCTTAGCACATTAGAAGTAACAGGGAACATCCCAAATATAATGAAGAACATCAATCAAAAATCATTCTCAATAATAAAATGTCAAATTAATTTTCTTTAAAATCAAACAATTCTTTAGAAAGATGGTGTTAGCATTTTGTTAACATTTTAATGAAGATCTTAACTACAGAAATGGAAAAGAAAGCACAGAAGTAAAGGATTAAGAAGGAAAACTGTGCTTCTTCCATGGGAGCTGAGAACTAGTGTTTACAGGGAATTAGAGAAATATGAAGATTTTCTGCTGAGAATTCACTCTCCAGATCCCATTCTCAAGTGGTAGGACCACCTACTTTCTTCTCTCTGTTTCTGTCTGTCTCTTTCTGTTCCTCTGTCTCTCTCTACCATTTCATTTATTTTTAATTTTTCTTTTCTTTTTTTTTCATTTTTTAAGGTGAAATGTTTCCTTGGTTCTCAGATCCTCTTTATCTTGCTAATAATTCCCTTTCCTCCTCCCATTTAGGAGAGGCGAAAGGGCAAAAGACTGACTTCTCCATGGGAGTCATGCAGTTTTCAATTTTTGCTTTTTAAAAAATAATAATAAATAATTTTGTCCATTTTTCTCTTTTTGTTCAATCACTCTTTTTTCTTCTCCTTCTGTTTTCTTATCCTTTTTCTTTTACCTCATCACTTTGCTGCTCAGCCTCCACACACTGAGTGTTTATACAGGTCTACGTGAACTGTAGTCAAACATCTGAATGCTATCAGGGTCAACTTATTCCCCAAAACCCACTGAATCTGTCACACAAAGGGAGAAAAATAGAACAACAAAGATATTGTAGATCACCTCCTCCTGAATGCCTCTGAATGCTCAGATTGAACTTCTAGAAATTAGGAAGAAGCATATAACTGATCAGATGACTAAAAATCACCACAGAGGCATAAGAATATGAGAAACCAAGAAAATACCTCCCCACCTCCAAGGGAAAAGAATAACTGCTTCATTCACACGCAGTAAAATGGAACTCGCAGGAATGTCTAATAAAGAACTTAGAATATTCATAGTGACAAAACTAGCAAAGATACAAGAGAAAAGGAGACAATGAACTCCAGAAGAGGTAGGAGAAAAGAGTTGATAAGTTCCAGGAGATGAGGAAGTGTTACATGATCTGAAAGAGGAAATACATGCCATAAAAGAGAATTAAATGGGAACTGTTAGAGATGAAGACTATAACACAGAGAGTCAAAACCTTCCTTGAAAGTGCTAAAATCAGACTAGATCATAGAAAATAGAATCTCAGATGTAGAAGACAGAATTGCTGGACTAGAGAAGTCCACCATAAAGACAGAAAATAGCCCTCCAAAATGAGAATAATATACAAGAAATACTAGATACTATTAAATGCCCAAACATCCAGATAATCAGTATCCCAAAAGGTGAAGAGACTAGTAAGGGCATTGATAATATATTCCATGAAATTCTGGAAGAAAACTTTCCAAACCTAGAGAAGCATTGAAAGATCCAGATCCAAGAAATACAAAGAACCCCAAATAGAAACAACCCAAGAAGATCTCCAAGACACGTTATAGTCAGATTGACCAAAACTGCAGACAAAGATAACATACTAAGATTGGCAAGAGAAAAATGTTAAGTTACCTACTAAGGATACCCCAACAGACTTCTCATTGGAAACAACATGAGCAAGAAAAGAATGGGAAAACAATTTCAACCAAGAATATTATATCTGGCAAGATTATTCTTCGTATAGGAAAAGAAGACAAGAACATACTCAGATAAAACCTGAAAGAATTTATCAACACCAGACCAGTTCTCCAAGAAGTTCTGAAAGGAGTGCTATATCAGGAAAACTAAAGTTAGACACACAGAAATAAGATTTCAAAAACAACTAAGAAAATGGTCAGCTTAATGGTTGGGACAAGTCCAGAGCTGAATGTTATTTTCCAGAATTTGAACGGAAAGATTGGACCACAACAGAAGATAGATTATGTACAGGAGACAGAACTGGTGAAACAGAATTTTATGACTTTTGACTAAAACTCCACTGATCTTCTTCTATGCTTTGTTTTCCAAAGTTAAGGATATTTGTCTTCTCTTTACTTGTCGACAGGTCCATGTGCCTACTATTTGAATAGAAACCTAACCTTTTCCTGACTTTAAATCTTAAGCCAAATTCTCTTAACATTTTTTAAATTTTTATTTATTAAAGTTAAAACTGCCTTTCTTGAAATTAAATATATATTTAATACCTATTTAATGACCACAGTAATTTACATAGCCTCTGCTGGGTGCTATTTTATAGTATATTCATTCTACTCACAGAGTTTCATGTCTAAAGTTGAACATGTGTTCACAGATATGTATATATCAGCTGAACTTGCTACTGAAAGTAGCTAGATTAGTTGGATATTTCGTGAATCAATTAAGTTTGGAGGTAAAAACAAAAGAATGGAAAGCACCCGGAGATACCAGAGACAGTGTGAGTGGAGGGTGGGAAATGGCAGAGGGTGAGAAATAGGGGGATAAATGTCTAAGAAACAAGAAATGGAAAATTATTTGTGGATGATAACATGCACGCTTAAGCCACTATACAGTGTATTCTGGATCGGAAATTGCATATTGTACATTGCGATCATGTTTAGTGAATGAATATAAAGTCAATAAATTAATTTTAAAAAATAAAATAGACAAAAAAGAAGGAAGACTTCAAGCTGCCATTGTTCACAAAGAATATATTTATCAATATAGAATACATGCAATAATATATGCACCAATTATATAAGTAATGAGAGTTATGACAGCTGGTCATATATGACTGATAAACACAAACCTCAAGAGCAACCAGCCTATAAAATCCAATTTTAAAATTACGATGATGACAAAAGCAATTTAACAAATGTTGTACAACTTTCAAAAACAACATTATATAATGCTTTATGGAGAGCTGTAAAATACTTATGGACCGAAGACAGCAGTATCTGGAACATGACACCTCTTTCCAAACTAAACCCACAAGTGAATTTAGTTCTAACACAAATGTTACCAACAGGATTTTTTCCATGAAATTGAATGAGGGAATTTGAAATTTATTTGGAAGAGAAAAGTAAAAAGATTATTCAAGACAAATCTAATGAATTCCAATGGTTTTCAAAGTTACTGCTCTACCAGATGTCTCAATATATTCTGAAACTCTAATTATTAAGAGAGTGGGACATTTCTGTGAGGATATCCAAACAGACTACCATGATATATATGCAGTCCAGAAATTATTCATGTACAGAGATACCATGTTTTTGAAGAAGAATTGCAGAGAAATCACTAAATACATACTTTAAGAAAAACTGGTTATTTGTATGAGAATATATACATGAAAACGAATTCTTGGGGACCAGCAGGTGGTGTGGTGGTTGAGGCACTGGACATTTCCCACAGAGCCAGCCACGGTTTGAGGGCTGGCCATGGCGGCTTGCTTTCTCACTTTACCTCTCTCTCTCTTTGGTCAAATTTAAAACATAAATGATGAATAAATAAAATTAAAAATAATCAAATTCTTGTTCCCTATGAAATCTAAAAAAGGGAAGAATTTTTCTAAATGTAATTAGAAAATAAAAATTGATCACTCTAAGGCTTTTTCTTTCTTTATTTTTTTGGTTATGTTTTTATTGTTTATGTTTTTTTTTTTTTTTTTTAGATTTTTTTCAATAGGGCGCATGCTCCAGAGAGAGAGAAAAAGTGAGAAATCACCCCCTGGAGGGATAGCCACACTGTAATTCCTTTTTCTAATTCTCCTCTTGGGATTTTTGGGCATGCACAAACACTCACATTGTGTGAATCTCAAACAGGTGGGTTAGGACTCAAACTGCAGTCAGCCATATGGGAATCCAGTGCCTTAACATCCATGCCACCTGATGGCCCCAAGACCTGTTCTTTATCAAACAAATAAACAAAATAGTTTACAGATGTTAAAACAAAACCAGAAAAGCCATTAAGAGAAGTTGTTTTTAAATTCCATTTTATTATTATTATTATCGTAATTAAAAAAAATTTCACTATTCATATCATTTGGCTTGTAAACTGAATTTCAAGAGAAGTTACTAACTAGCAAAATTATATTCAAATTATGGAAAGGAAATTAAAAAATAAAATAAAATTACTATTTTTAGAGAGATTTTTGCTATAAGGCCATGCATTTGCTAGAGAGACAGGGAGAAAAAAGCAAGAAGTACCCCCGACACACACACCCAGGAAAGATGGCTATGCTGCAATCCTTTCTCCTCCATTCCCATCTTGAGATTTGGGGCACACAAGTACCTGCGCCCAGCATGAGTTTCAAGCCATCGGGTCTGGGACTCGAACTTCAGTCGACCATGTGGGAGTCCAGTGATGTAACCATTATACCATCTGCTGGTCCCAGAAGAGAATTTTTATGGGCTAGGCTTATATCCTGGTGGTTAAGGGAAGATGGATCACACATGCCTAACTATGATTCAAGTCCCAGGTTGGCAGCTTGACAAACATGCTAAATTTGTGTGTGTGTGTCCCAATCCTGAAGAGACGGAGAAATGATAAAGGGACTGTGGTGTGACCACACTCCTGTCCCTGTCTCTATTCCTCTGTTGTTATCTCTCTCGCGCACGCTCACTGGTGAGCATGTGTCCTCTGAAAACTTAAAAAAGAAAATCCTTTAGAACTGAAGCTTAAAATACTGTTTCACAGACAGAGAAACACATGTGACTTTTGCAAAGATGCTCAACCCAATTATATGTCTAGGCAATGTGTATCTATACTTACATATTGCATATTTTCACACACACACACACACATATAAAATAAGGACTCTGGAGCTTGTGTTTGTGTCCACACGTGTGTGTTTTCATCCCAGATGGTCAAAAATAAGTAGGGTGATATGTAGTACTGAAAGAAACATAGAACAAAATGCACTTTTATCCACTGTTGATTGCAGTGCAAGTTGATTAAACCAATTTAGAAAACTGGCACTCCTTAGTAAAGTTCAATACACACACAATTTATTAATCGTCTCTTGCAATTTTAGGTAAAGTATTGTCTAACAGAAGTTTCTAGAGGGCAAAACAAAGATGAAGTAGAAGGAAATTTTGTGGCATTGAGTACTTTCTCCAGGAGTAAACAGCATCCTGAGGTTTACAGCCCACGTTCATTTGTTTGGTGGTAGGACATTTGTGAGGTTCAATTCTATTTTGTATTTTCTAGGAAATGTGGTATGCATGGTCAGAGTGAGAGTGAGTTTGAACAGAGTGGAAGCGGTGTGAAATCATTGTCTCAGGGCAATGTAAAGGTGGCCTTTGAGAGAAACAGTGGGATTGTTGAGTGGTGCCAAAAGGAGATCTGAGGAGATGAATTTAAAGTGAAACCAGCTCAGACATTTGTGTAATTTTTCACTGCAAAATGTCATTACTTCCAGGTCAACACAGAAAATGTAATTATACTGTTCACCAATGCATTCTTTTAAGCAAGTAAAGGGAGGAAAATGAGAGGAAGAAAATGTTATTTGCAAGGAGCCTATTAAAATAATGGCAATGTATATTGATTGGAAAAAAATTAAGTAACTGAAGTAGGAAAAATTAGAGTGTTCGATGGATTCCGGTTGGTTTCAAACTGTTTCCAGTAAGCCCCCCACCCCATAGGTTTTTACTTGATAACTCTGAATAAGAGAAAAACATCAGTATCTTTCCTAACTCCAGGCAATCTACCTAGCTTTGAATATTTGATCATAGATGTCATTTTCAGTGGCTAGTTACAAAAGCTGTGGTGTGCTGTTTGTTCTTTGGTTGTCCCCACTAGTTATACTCTCCAGTATTTGAACTGATCTATGACCTGCATACACTGCAAGTCAGTCTATCTTATGCTCAAAATTTAGATGGACTTGGCCAAAGAGAGATATTAGCATGAGATTGAAGACCAATAGGAAAAAGAGGTTCAGGTGTTAATTACTTGTTAAAGCTCTCCTGTTTTTGTGGAATAAGTAATTTTATAACTGTAGTTCTAGGCGAAACTTCTTCCACTGTGACACCTCTCAATTGGAATTTGGATAGATATTGTCTGTGTCTTTTGACCTTTATAATTTGGAGGTATAGACAGATGTACTTATCTTCTTCAACATTGACCATTACATTCTGTTGTGTACGTGTGACAATAGTTCTGCTAGTTTCTTAGATTATGTATTGAATTATATACTATAAGCATGCTGTGAAAAACCACATTATATCACCCCTAAGTAATTTTTTTTTTTAGAAAATAATGTAATTTTGAAGTAAAAAATAATAAGATTGGGATAGTAATGGCTTCCAATTTTTTTTTCTGGCATTAATAATTTTCTCTCTTATTTTTCTTGTTCTGCTTTCGGGAGATTTGTCCTTTTAGAACTTTTTCCAAATAATAATTTTGGGGGTTAAGTTATATTTTTTTGTTTGTTCTTTAAAATGATTGACTTTCACAAACTGTTTCCAGTAAGCCCCCCACCCCATAGGTTTTTACTTGATAACTCTGAATAAGAGAAAAACATCAGTATCTTTCCTAACTCCAGGCAATCTACCTAGCTTTGAATATTTGATCATAGATGTCATTTTCAGTGGCTAGTTACAAAAGCTGTGGTGTGCTGTTTGTTCTTTGGTTGTCCCCACTAGTTATACTCTCCAGTATTTGAACTGATCTATGACCTGCATACACTGCAAGTCAGTCTATCTTATGCTCAAAATTTAGATGGACTTGGCCAAAGAGAGATATTAGCATGAGATTGAAGACCAATAGGAAAAAGAGGTTCAGGTGTTAATTACTTGTTAAAGCTCTCCTGTTTTTGTGGAATAAGTAATTTTATAACTGTAGTTCTAGGCGAAACTTCTTCCACTGTGACACCTCTCAATTGGAATTTGGATAGATATTGTCTGTGTCTTTTGACCTTTATAATTTGGAGGTATAGACAGATGTACTTATCTTCTTCAACATTGACCATTACATTCTGTTGTGTACGTGTGACAATAGTTCTGCTAGTTTCTTAGATTATGTATTGAATTATATACTATAAGCATGCTGTGAAAAACCACATTATATCACCCCTAAGTAATTTTTTTTTTTAGAAAATAATGTAATTTTGAAGTAAAAAATAATAAGATTGGGATAGTAATGGCTTCCAATTTTTTTTCTCTGGCATTAATAATTTTCTCTCTTATTTTTCTTGTTCTGCTTTCGGGAGATTTGTCCTTTTAGAACTTTTTCCAAATAATAATTTTGGGGGTTAAGTTATATTTTTTTGTTTGTTCTTTAAAATGATTGACTTTCACTTGTGTCTTTAATAATTCATTTCTTCTGCTTGCTTTAGAATTTAACTTTCTCTTTTTCCTTTAGTTGAAAGTTTAGAGCAGTCTTGAGACTTTTGTATTTGCTAATATATGCATCTGGTATTACTGATTTCTCTTTAAGCTTCAAGTATTGACATACATTTTTATAAAATTTTTAATTTCTTGCTAAGAGTCGATGACATATAAATCTTTCAATTTTAAGTACAATTTTTATCAAGTATAATTTGAAGGGCCTGGGTCTTGTAATGATTTATTACTAAAAAGAATAAGTAATAAGTTAAAAGGTGTGGTACTTTTGTTAATTTATTATGACTGAATAAATCATTGTAACAGAAATTTCTTTAAATGGATAGATAAAAATTGAAGACAAACAATTAAGACCGAAATAATCATTTTATTAATGAGAAATACATATTCATTTGAGAATGGGTGGTTGAAATGGAGAAGACATATTTATGAGACATTACATTTAAAATAAGTGGCCATGTTGTATAAATCAGCATATTGAAATCATACACACACACACACACACAAAAAAAAAACACAACACAACAACAAAATCACATTCAGGAATGGTTTAGATTAGCCGGGGAAAAATCCTGCATGAGTATGTGAGAAAGTCAGAGTTTGTAAGTCAATATAACCCAGGAAGAGTTAAAGTGGCATAGGCAGTATTAACATGCACACACACATGAATAAAAATATAGATATACACATTTGTGCATGTATGCATATGTATGCACATATATTTGTATTTACATATATATTCCTTTATGATACATATCTGTATATATATGAATATATTTATATATTAAATAATTATTACCTCTTGATACAGTTTTGCACTTTTAGATATTTATATCTTGTTAACTCCCTGTTTGCAGTATTTTTTTTTTTTTCTTTTCTTTTTCACTGAGTAAGAAAAAGATGTTACTATAACTTTTGGGAGGCTATTGTGTGTCTAAGTGAGTCTTTGGTAAGCGAAATTGAACAAATGCAACAAGAGCTAGAATAGAATGTGTTGTCTGGTCTATTCTTCTATTTGATACTTACCAAAATTAAGAGGTATTGAGGTAAGTATTTATTTAAAGCATATAGGTAATCAGCATCTAGATAAGAGTAAAATATAATATTCTACTGCCTATTCCAGCAATGAAACTGTCTATTCCACAGTTTGTTATCCACGTTCTTTTGTAGAGGTTAGTTGTGTACTTCTGCAGATGTTTTGTTATTCATGGGAAATTATCATGCCGTTTGTACCACAGTGTTAGGAATGTTGTGTCTTTTAAATTCAGAGCTCTTCAAAATACATGCTTGCCAAGTTCCTCTATTGTAATGAATGCTAAGAGATGAGGACTGCCTCAGGCAACTAAACTGATTATACTTGAAATTATTACTTTAAACTTACTTATAGAAACATATTAAATAAATACCCTTTCTAACCTCCATCACATGCATATTAAACTTCCAAATGAACTCTCTAAGTGTTTTTTGAAATTTTCAAAAATCAACATGAAAAATATTATTGTTAAAATGTTCAAGTAGTACCATAGTTTGTGCATCACAAAGTTAAAATGCCCTCACAATATTCCCAATATTTCGGAGACTACTGGCTTCCAAGAAGTCTCTATGTAAAATATTTCCAAGGTATGTCTCTATGTATGTATGAGTATGTGTGTGTGTGTGTGTGTGTGTGTGTGTGTGTGTGTGTGTGTTGAATCAAATAAAATCATGTTTGGAAATTTTTTCCTATATAAAAATTAGACCTATTGTTTTCCTATTAAGTATTGGAAAATATTCCCTAGAATTTTCCTAAAAGTGGATGTTACTCTGTTTCACAATTTTTTTTTCATTATAGAAAATAATGCAAATGATATTTATGAACACACAACTTTGTATTTTGAAGCCAATATTTATGATAATCAAACAAAATATATGTCAAATGGTGTGCATTTTCTATCTGGTAGCCATTCATCCAAAAGAGCTGTTCCATATTAAATTTGTAACAATTGTGTACAGAATGAGTGTTACCTTGTTTCCCTCTTACCTTGCCAATTATCAATTATATTTCAATTTATCTTATTTTAATGATAGTTCATAGGTGTTTTAATTTGAATTTTAGAGGTTATTTGAGATACTGAATACTTTTACATGTATTTGTAGTTTTGGAGTCACTTATATTACTTCTTTTTAAAAAGAATTATATTGTATTTGTTATTATTATTCTTATTTTTTAATTAATTAATTAATTATTTTTTAATTTTTCTATATACATTCAATCACATTGTTTAGCTTACAATGTGAACAATTCTCCCTAGTCCTGTTGATCAAAATATCTTCAACCAATAACACCACACGTCCCCATCCCATCAATGCTCTACCTCCGTATTCCTTCTACAAATGTCCTTCCTTAGGCCCCACTCCTCCACACACACCACATCTGGAATTCACACTGATCTCTTGTGTTTATACAACCTTTAGTCAATCAGTTTCAGTCATAGAGTGCAGACACTCGGTAGATATTAAGTGGGGACATACATTGTCTCTCCTTCATATCCTGGTATCCTGGCTTGCCTCACTCAGCAGTAAATCTTCCATATTCTTCCACTTTCTGTCAAAAGCCAGGGTCTTGTTGATTTTTATGGCTGAATAGTATTCCATAGGGTACATGTGCCAGAGTTTTTCAATCCATTCTCATGTTCCTAGATTGGAAGAATTAATATAATCAAAATGGCAATTCTACCCAGATTAATCTACATATTTAATGCAATGCCAACCAAAGTACCAGACACATTCTTCACAGATCTAGAAAAGATAATCATAAAATTCATCTGGAATCATAAAATACTCCATATTGACAAAGCAGTTCCACACAAGAAGAGTGGAGTGGGTGACATCTTACTCCCTGACCCAAAAAATATACTACAAAGCGGGGTACCAGTCAATCCAGTGGGAAAAAGAAAACCTCTTCAGCAAATGGTGCTGGAAAAACTGGATTTCTACCTGCAGAAAGATGAATCTGAATCCCTACCTCTCACTTTTGACAAAAATCAAGTCAAGGTGGATCAAGGATCTAAACCTAAGAACTTAAACTATAAGACTGCTCCTGAAAAACCCTAGGGAAACTCTGGGAGACATTGGGGTAGAAAAAGACTTCTTAAATAAGACCCCCAAAGCACAGTCGATAATCCCCAAAATAGACAAGTGGGATTACATCAGACTAAGAAGTTTCTGCATGGCAAAAGACACAGTAATTAGTGTGAATTGACAACCCTCAGAATGGGAAAATATTTTTGTAAATTATGCATCAGATAAGGGACTGATAACCAGAATACACAAGGAACTCAAGCAGCTGTTTGGAAAAAGGATTATCAACCCTATTAAAAGATGGGAAAAGGAGTTGAAAAAGTAACTCTCTGAGGATGACATATGAATAGCCAAAAAGCATTTGAAAAAATGTTCGACATCCCTGATCGTAAGGGAAATGCAGATCAAAACAACAATGAGATACCACCTAACCCCAGTCAGAATGTCTAAGATTAAAAAAAAAAAAAATGATAACTCTTGGTGGGGGGGAGGTGAAAAGGGAACTCTTTTACACTGCTGGTGGGAATGTAAATTGGTCCAGCCACTGTGGAGAACAATTTGGAGATTCCTCAAAAATCTACAAATAGGACTACTTATATGATCCAGCAATCCCACTCTTCGGTATCTACCCAAAGGATCGAAGAATTCTTCATGGGAAAAGTGCTTGCACATCAATGTTTATTGCGGCACTATTCACAATTGCTAAGACATGGAACCAACCCAAATGCCCCCATATGGATGAATAGATTATTCTTATTTTTAATTTGACTAGAGAAACAGAAAAAAAAAAAGAGAAAGTGAAAGTGAGAAAACAAGCCACCAGGTCTGGGACTTGAACCATGGTCAGTCATGTGGGAGCCCAGTACTTTAACCAGTGTTCCATCTGCCGGCCCCTGTATTACCTCTTATCTGACCTGATTCATATCCACAGTTAATGACAGTACATAATATTTACTTCTTTTTATTCTGCAAATCTGACCCCTTTTTTATGACTCTATGGAGAAATTATATAATTGAATTCTAACCTATTATTTGTAATATATGCTGCACATAAATTTTTCCAGACTTATTTCTTATTTATCAGTATGTGTTTTTCCCCCCAGAATGTATCATCTATGCCACCTAAAAATGACTTAATTCTCATACAATCATATCCATCAAAGGTATCCTTTATGGATTCTTGATGATTTGTCTTTCTGTTTGTCAAGACCAAAAGCAATATTCAAATACCTTTATCTATGACTATGTTGATATTTATATCTATATCTATACATAGATGATCTATATACATTTCTTTCTGTGTGTGTATTTGAGTCTGTATGCATGCTGAATTCTTTCATTCATTTGGGACTTTTTTTATTACATAACTCTAAGAGAAAATTTTATCTCTTCTTCCTTTTCTTTTTTTTTCACATCTTTAAAGTGTCAAATTAGTGGGACTTTTACTCAGTCTAAAATATAGCACTCATGCAGAAATCTTCCCTGTGTAAACTGTATTTCTTCCCATTTTTCTGCAATTGACTTAATTCTCTGATGTCCTCTCATTTTTACTAAAAGCAGAAAACATTACCACCACATCTCAGCATTTTGCATGCTTATATAACTTCATCAAGAGTTATGCATCAAGTGTCATCAGTCTGAGTTCCTAATAAGAACAGATGCGTTTTGTATGTAGTGCAAATTTTGCCAAGGCGTGACTAAAACCATGATGTTTCATCATACAGTGGCTTTTCTGTTGTACAATTAACTGGATTCTCATTGTTCTGTCCATGCTTTTAGTAACAGCAGCTGATTTGTTTGTTTTGTTTTTTAATAAAAAGGGTGGCTGGCAGGTGTGGTGGTGGGTAAGGGTGCTGGATTCGCACATGATTGACTGTGGTTCGAGTCCTGGATCTGGTGGCTTGCTTTCTCATTTTCTCTCTCTCACTCTGTCCCTCTCTGGTCAAATTAAAATAAATAAATAAAGTTAAAAAAAAATAGCAACTCATTCTCCACTTCATTGTCTTATATCCATTGTCAAAGGTTAGTTGGCTATATGATCTGGGGTTTATTTCTGGCTTCTATATTTTGTTCCATTGATCTATGTGTCAACTTTTGTGCCAGTATAATGCTGCTTTTATTATCAACACTCTGTTATATATTTTGAAGTCAGGTAGTGAAATGCCTCCTATTTTATTCATTTGGTGCAGTGTTGCATTGGCAATATGCTGTCTTTATGTTTCCAGGCACATTTTATTATTATATTTTTATTTCTATGAAGAATGTCTCAGGTAGTTGGATAAGAATCACACTGAATATATAAATTAATTTGGATAGAATGGACATTTTGATTATACTGATTCTCCCAATCCAAGAATGTGGGATGTCCTTCTATTTTTTTGAATCATACTCAATTTTTCTTTTCAGTTTTTTTATAGTTCTCCTCTTAGAGGTCATTCATCTCTTTGGTTAGGTTTATTCCTAAATATCTTATTTTTGTATCTAAGGTACAGGGGATCACTTTCTTCAATTCTGTCTCAGTATTTTCAGTAAATAGTGCCAGAAGTACTGGTTGAAATGACACCTATCTCTCACCACTAATAAGAATAAATTAAAAATGAATCAATTATTTAAATATAAAGCCTCAAACTACAAAAAACATTTGTAGAAAATGTAGGGGAATCTTCAGAATATGTTGGAGTAGGCAAAGATTCCTTAAGACCCCAAAACAAAGATAATAATAGTCCCAAAAATAGACAAGTAGGATTATATCAAGCTAAAAAGCTTCCTCACAGTAAAGGAAACAATAATTAGAGTGAAAAATAATCCTCAAAATGGGAGAAAATATTTGCAAATTATTCCTCAGACAAGAGATTAATATCCAAAATATATAGGGAACTCAAGCACCTTATCCAGAAAAAAAATATTAATCAAATTTAAAAATGGGCAAATGAATTGAATACTCTCCAAGGAAGTCTTATGAATAGCCAAGAGGCATATGAAAAAATGTTCAAAGACTCTTATCATAAGGGAAATGTAAATTAGAACCACAATGAGATACCATTTAACCCCAGTGAAAATGGCTAGGATAAATAAAAAACTAAAGAATGACATGTGCTGGTGAGGCTGTGGTGAAAAGAAAACCCTTCCACACTGGTGATGGGAATGTAAATTGGTGCAGCCTTTATGGAAAACAATATGGAGGTTTCTCAAGAATCCTACAGAGAGAGCTTACCTGTGATCCAGTAACTCCACTTCTTGGTATTTGCTCAAAGTACAGGAAAATAATCAGTAGGACATTTGTACATCCATGTTTGTTGTAACATTATTTATAATCGCTAAAATATGGAATCAACTTAAGTGTCCAAAAGCTCATAACTGAGTTGAAAATCTGTGGCACATATGTACTGTGGAATATTGTACAACTACTAGAAATGATGAGATCCTACAGTTTGACTGAAAATGGATGACCATAAGAGACTTAATGTTGAGTGAAATAAGACAGACTTTGAAAGATGCACTCTGTATATTCCCACTCAATCCATTCTGATTGTCTGTACTCTATGGTACAAGAGCATAATTGGGGAGAGTGGATAGTAGAGAGTAGTTGGTGGTTGAGGGTGGGCGTGAGGTGCGAGGGGAGCAAACATTTGACAGATGGAAAAATGTAAAGTTCTTTGTTGAATAAATAAATGAAATGAAATGAAATGAAAATAAAGATGAAAAAATAAAGTGTCAAGTCCATACGATATTACGAGAGAATTCAATCAAGTTTAAATGAATGAGGAGATGTAACTTGCGAAGCCTCAGTAAGACACAGATGCCAAACTACACAAATAATTTATAAATGCAATGCAGTTCTATCAATGTCTTACAGTTGCAATAAATAAAAATGTGGTATTGATGCAAAAATAAACAAAAAGAACAATGTACAACAACATGGGCTTGCATGTGGGAGTTTAGAAAGAAAATAAATAGTATTGGGACAACTGAGTTTCCTACAGGAAAAAAATTGTGGTTGGTCTACCTTACACCAAATCCAAAAACGAGTCTCAAATATATTAAAATTCTAATATTTTTATTAGCATTTAAGAGTTCTAGATAAATATAATAAGATGTCAAGAAAAGTTAACACATATACAATTATTTTTTAAAACTCTTAAGATGGGGAGGCTTTCTATAAGCTGCTATTACAAAATACTACAGAGTGAGTTATTTATCATGAGCAGAAATGTGTTTGTTCATGGTTCGGGATGCTGGGAAGTTCAAGATTAAGGGCCTAGCCTCTGGCAAGTCTTCTCGCTGAGTCATCTCATGACAGAAGGGCAGAGAGAGGGTGAGAGAGCTAAAGGTGTGTTAAACTTGTCTTTTTATAAGGAACTCATTGCCAAAATATCTAACCCACTCCCACAATACTGGTATTAATCCATTCATAAGTGCAGAGACTTCATGGTCTAATTTCCTCCTATCAGGCCTACCTTACACCACTGTTGTATTGGAAATTAAATTTCTAACATGAAAAAAAAATGGAGGAACCAGCAATTAGCGTAATGGCTATGTCGCTGGACTCCCATGTAGTCGACCACGGTTCGCGTCCTGGACCCGGTGGCTTAGAACTCATGCTGGGCGCGTGTGCATGTGTGCCCAAGATCCCGAGAGGAGAATGGAGGAGAAGGGATTGCAGCGTGACCATCCCCCCTGGGGGGTGATTTCTTGCTTTCTGTGTCTATGTCTCTCTCTGTCTGTCTGGCGAGCACACGCGCCCTATAGCGAAAACCTCTCAAAAAAACAAAATTAGTACCTTATCGAATTATATTGATTATACTATATATTTCACATATAAACACGCTATTTTCATTTTATTAGAATAGTCAGATAAACAAACTTATATTATTACCCAACATTTCTAGGTACATATGGAAATAATTACATTACTTAGGAAGCTAACGTGACACACCTTTTCTAGATAAAAACAAACCAACAAAAATCACACAATTTTAGAATGTAAAGCCCTTGAGATGATTGCTTTCTAACTCCTTATTTTACATATGATGAACTTTGGATACTAAGATACTAGCCAGCAAACCTTAAATCATGTAGTTATATGCCATAACTGGCATTAGAACAAATCTTTGTGTCCTTAAGGAAGTTTGTGTTAACACTTTCAAAATAATTTCATTTGGGTCTGTAAGCTAAATTCCGAAAATTGATATTTTCTGTTCAGTCCACTGACATGTCCAACCCCAAAATGAACTCTAGGCCCCACTCTAGTAGTGTCCACTGCCAAGAGGCTATGTTGGGTACAGCCCAGATGGGCAGACATGATTTGATTCCTGTCCAGTCTAAAGGCTCGGTACCCTGGCATGTACTGTAATCCCAGTATCTGAAAGACTGAGGCAAGAAGACCTCAAGTTTAAGGCTGGCCTGGCTACACAGTGTGCCACTGTCTGAGAGTAAGACCCACACATTGAGCTCTCCTTTCCCCTTCCTTCTTTTCTGTGTCACCCTGAGACCCAATTGCGGGTCCTGCTGGACCTCGTGAACATCTTGTGACCTTGTGAACATCTTGTGACTTCCTCTCATGGAACTGGTCTAAGGCCAGGGCCATTCCAGAGACTCGTGCACCCCTCCCATTTTAACACAGTAGATTAGGAGAATTAAACCCCAAAGGTACTATGCTGATTATGTTAATCCATAAACTAAGGTTTCACTGTAACTCTCAATGTATGTACAAACCAGGCTCATATCTAAGTGACAGGGAGTCTGCCTTGATCTTTAACTAGTTTATGAATGTTTGTTCCTATTGTATAAAACCTGACCCTATGCTCATGACCACATGAATCATTCTCTTCCAGGACATCAGCATTGTTTCCTCCAATGTAAGTGAACTCATGTCCTCTCCT
>NW_006159809.1:434137-437436 GCF_000334495.1 Tupaia belangeri chinensis | reverse complement strand
CTCTGGGTATATTCTTTAAGATTAGCAAGCATTATGGGCAAGCCCTCTCAGATTTGGGGCTTCCCCCAGGACACTGTCTAATAAGAATTGGCCATGGTCGGGAACCAGCAGTTAGCGTAATGGCTATGTCACTGAACTCCCATGTAGTCGACTGCAGTTCGCGTCCTGGACCTGGTGGCTTAAAACGCACGCCGGGTGCGTGTGCGTGCATGCCCAAGATCCCGAGAGGAGAACGGAGGAGGAGAGATTGTGGCATGACCATCACCACGGGGGTGGGGGGTTGATTTCTCGCTTTCTGTCTCTATGTCTCTCTCTGTCTGGCGAGTGCACACACCCTATAGCGAAAAAACTCTCCAAAAAAAAAAAAAAAGAAAAAAAAAAAGAATTGACCATGGTTGAGTGTGCGTGTTGTCCCAGCTAGGAGGTTGAGGCAGGAGGGTCATGACATGGGGCCAGTCTGTCAAAAAAAAAAAAAAAAAAAAGAAAATCTTTAGATACTCCTAATCCCCCAAATAATACATTGAAAATGTAAAATATTATTTATAATGAAACAAACTAGCCCCATAAAAATTGTAAGGATTTTTAAACAGGATTTTTTATTTTTTTCAGGATAGAAAATACTGATTCTCAGTTGGACAATAGCACTCATCAACCTTATGGGCTATATTCACTGCAGACACCTAAGGAACTACTTCAGGTTTAATCAGCTTACACAAAGATTAAATACCATAAAGAAAAATGGAAAATTACCCTACTGCAAAGGAAGAAATAATAAAGTCACAGTTGCAGTTGCAAAGTATTTTGAGGTTATTTTTCAAGGAGAAGATTAGCTGCAGAATGTTGCAATCTAGAGCATAAAAGTCTTTAGTATCACGCATCTAACTTATTTTTTTCCCTTTGCAATACACATTGGATTACTCCTGTCACAATCTTCTTTTGAAAGATTTAATAAGGATTTTTATGACAGGGAGAAAAAGGTTTTAATTACTATCTCTTAGAGGAGAGATTTCTATCCTCTTAAGACGTCATTTTAGGTCAAAATACATAACAGAGCTTGTTTTAACTTCATTCCTATAAATAGTATTATTCCAGTATTTCACAGAATTATTCATGAGTAAAATTTGTTTCTGTTGTAAGTAGAGAAAAGTAACACAGAGGTACAGGAAAGAAAAGAGAGGTACTTATATTAAAATCTGAGATTCTTTATTGATTACAAGCAGAAATGCTACACTTCTCTATGAAAACTCATGATTTAGTATTTCCTCAAAATCAGTTGTAAAAGGCTTTTTATAGTTTTAATAACTTATAATAATGAAGAAACAAACAAAATACACTATGTGGGTATTTTTCTTAATATGACTCATTAAAAACTAGAACTTACATTAACATGGAAGTGTTATTTCATATTTTAACAAACAAAAATGTGAATGGGAAATAGTTTAAAAGATTTATTAGTAAATGTTGCAGGAAGAAACCCCCCAACCACCAAATGTGTACTCACTGGAGACATTTTCAATAAATGAAGGAATATTTGACTGTTGTTTCTGCCCAATGATTTTCAGGCATTAAAGAACTGCAACTGAAATTGTAGTATTTAGATCTGGTTGTGTATGGTTCAGAAAATATTCATAGCTTTACAGAAATCCAGTGCACTTCTTCAAACACCACCAGCTCATGGTTCACATGTCAATCAACTGGAATTGGAGATAAAGAGAGAATTTACAAAGGCCCCATTGAGCACTGCTGGCAGCCACAAACACGTAACTAAAAAGAGCATTAGAACCGTTCTGTTTACAGCAATTAACTGGACCCAAAGCCCTGTCAGCAGTTCCGGTAGTGTGGTCCTTCTTTGTGTGTGTTCTTTAATATTCAAAACTTGTTCAAATAGTGTGAAAAATTGAATACATCCCTCTGCTGCAACTGATACATACGATAAACTCAGAAGCTAAAGCTACAATGATGCATCTTAATGCATCCAAGGGCTATGACCAAATGGAATGCGTGACAGCAAGCTGTGGCTTTGTGGAAAGTTTGTGCTAGCAGATTTATTCCTTTTCCAGGTAGAAACATAGAAATGTTAATAAAAATCCTCCAGTCAGCAACTAACTAGCCATTCACCTGACAGCATTTAATAGTGCAAATTTGTTCACCTAGTAATACGAAGAACTCTGGCTCCCAGCATTAACATTAAATAGCCATATGATGAAGTACACATTTTAAAGAGTAAGTGACCACGTAAGGAAGCAGGAGTGGCATTGTTTATGTGTGACAATACTGAATAACTGGCATATACTTCAGTGTTGCCTCTGGATAGTGTGAATTAGTGACTGTTCTTCAATTAACAGAAGAAAATCCCTGATGTCCTCTTTGCACATGTGGTTTTTCTTCCCTACAACAGAAAAGCGAGACTTACTATCTCCAAAAGTTACCACAGAGACCCCATAATGTTTGCTGACATTACTGTCTTGCATCTATGTATTACCTTAGATCTTTATATAATTACTTTGCCAAAGCTGCATTGAGTATTTAACATGCATAAACAAAATTATTTTAATTATTTATGAAATCACAGATTACTATAAGTTTAATCAGTGTTTTTAGTTTTTAAAATGATCAAAATTACAACATTTTATTGCCAGGTGGCACATGCACTTGTGTGAGAGAGACAGAAATAGAGAAAGAGGGAGAAAGAGAGGGAGAAAGCACCTCCCAATGAGGTGTGCCCATACTGCAATCTCTTCTCCATTTCTTCATCCTGTTGAGATTTTGGACATTCATGCAAATATGCACTGCATGTTTTTCAAGCCACTGGGGGCTGAATCTAAACTGCAGTTGGTCATGTGGACTCCTACTTTCTAAACCATCAGGCTATGGGGACAAGTGTGAATCATTTTTTAAAGAAGGTATCATAATGGGGCCGGCAGATGGTGTGGTGGTTAAAGGCGCTGGATTCCCACATGGCTGACCATGGTTCGGGTCCTGGATCTGGTGGCTTGATTTCGTGCTTTCCCTTTCTCTCTCTCTCTGCCTCTGTCTGATCAAATGAAATAATAATAATAATAATAACAACAAATGGAAATAAATAAATAATTCTTTTTTTTCGGTTCAGCTCTTATGGCACTTTTTTATATCTAATTTTTTTTATTTTTTATTATCATCATAATCTTCTTTATATTACATTGGATTACATATAACTTTACAGTGTATTACATTGCTTTTTCAAAAGGGAATGCCATGCATGTCAGTCAGTACAGAGACATTAATCTCCCCGCTTCAACATTCAATATCTTTTCTATGTT
>NW_006159809.1:411416-433773 GCF_000334495.1 Tupaia belangeri chinensis | reverse complement strand
AAACCAGTAGGGGCAATGCAATGTCCTCACTTTATGTCAACAGACACAACTTCGCTCTCTTACCAAAACATGAAGTATAATTCTTCTTTAAGTTTTTTTCCTGTGTTCTTAAGTTTTTAAATGTTCAATTTAATGGTTAACTGTATATTCACAATTACTTGCAGCTATCATCACTCATTACAGGACATCTTCATCACCACAAAAATAAATACTGTATGCATTAGCACTTACTCTGCATTCAGTCTTCTCTACAGCTCCTGGAAACCACTCATCTTAACTTTCTGTCTTTATGTGTTTGCAACTATCAAATCATGTCTAAGCACTGAGTTAACTAAATTCAATAAATTTGATCTGCTGTATTTTTGTTTGTATGTGTCTCAAAATATATTATAAATTGCTAAACCATTATTTAGCAATGTGTTAATTTCCACGTATTTGTAAATTTCCCAAATTTCTTTTATTATTGATATCTAGTTTTATTTTATTATGGTATTCTCTAATGAATACACTTTATATTTCAACTCCTTAAATTGAGACTTATTTTGTGGTATCGTACATCTTCTTTTCTAAGGAATGTTTCATATGCACTTAAAAAGAATGTATGTTTTACTACTGTTGGATGACATATTCTATAGATGTCTATTAGCTCTTAAAAGGTTGATAATATTATCAAGTCTATTTTTTAGTTGATCTTCTGCCTAGTTCTTTCAATAGTCGAAAGTGGATTATTAAAGCCTCTAACTAATATTGTTGAATGATGTTTTGCCCTTTGATTCTGCTATTTTATGCATCATTTATTTTTGAACTCTGTTAACATATGCATCTAGTTTTATAATTGTTGTCTCTTCTCAATGGACTGACACTTTTATCATTATGTGAGATCTTCTTATCTCTGGTGTCATTTTTCATCCTTGGGAGTTTATTGGGAATCTGAGATCCTATTATGTAAATGAGAGTAGCCTGATGTTATTCTACAAGTCTTTGAGGCTTTGTTTATTTTTATTTATTCTTTACCTATTCTTCAAAGCACATATTAATAATTTCACTTTTTAAATCAGATTTACTGATTTTTTTCATCTGCTACTCCAAATTTAATATTGAGCAACTCACTCGTGAATTTTTTTCTTTTGAATCATTCTAATTTAAATTCTAAAGTTTCTATTTCATGTATATTTTGTTTCATTTTTGGTTATCTATTTGGTAAAACATTTTTCTCATACTTTGCCTTAATTCTGTAGAAATGGTTACTTCCAGGTCTAGGTATAAGTCAATCAGGATTCTTTAGAGAAAAAGAATGAATATAATACATGAATACAAGAAGAGATTTAATGTAAGTAATTGTCTCACGTTATCACGAGGGCTAGCAAGACTGAAATTTTGTGGAGCAGGCTAGGGACTAGAACCTTAAGCAGGAGTTGATGCTAAAGCCTTGAGGTAGGGTTTTCTCTCTAAGAAATCTGATTTTGCTCTAGAAAACCTTTGGTCAATTGAATGAGTCTCACCTACATTTATTGAGGGTGTATTTTTACCTAAAGTCCATTGGTTGTTGATGATAACCACATTTACAAAATAGTTTCATATTCACATCTTGATTACTGTTCAAATAACTGGGTACTAGAGCCTAGCCAAGTGGACACATAAGACAAACCATCTCTATAGACATATTTATCATAGCAGATTTAAAGTCTTTGTCTAGCCTTTGTAATATCTGGGCTTCCTCTGGGACAGTTTCTACAGATATACTTTCCTATACTATTGTACATAGTGTAATTTTGATTTTTATTAAAAACTGGACCTTTAAAATAAAATAATAGGGCCAGACATGCAATCTAGTGGATAAGGGAGGTGGATCCCACATGGCCAATTATGGTTTGACTCCAGCCTTCTCAGATTTTTATAAGCCTTTAGTTAATTTTCCAAGCTCTGAAAAATTACTTAAAATTTTTTTGCCAATGGTTTTCTTGTTTTAATGGAGGGTTAGGTTTTTAGAAATCATTGCCATGTATTTTTGGATAGAATTTTTAGGTGTGGAAGATTTCATAGGTTTACCAATAAACCATGTTCTACTGTTCCATGTTACTTGAGGCATTTTAACTTGGTATAATGTGTATTTTGCTGTTCTGATTGAGAATCAGCCTTGGGCAGGTGCCTTCTCCTGGGGTGTCAATGGGTGCCTATTTTCTATTCTGCCTTGCTTCTTTATGTACATGTATCTATATATCTATACCTCTCTATCTGTGTATATATTTATTGTTAGTGCACATGTGTACTTGCCAGAGGGGGAGAAAGAGAGAGATGAGAGAGAGGAGGGAGAGAGAGAGAAGACAGAAAGTTTTTTTTAGAGAAAAATCACCCCCTAATGGGTCATGGTCACAACACAATCCTTTTCCTCCATTTCCCCTTACCATCAGGATTTTGTATGTGTGCACATACACATGCTCAGTGTGTTTTTCAAGTCACAGGGCTGAGATTCGAACCATAGCAGGCTATGTGGATTCTGACTATCTGTGTAGTGTTGAATAACTGTGCTATGCAGCCAGCCTCATTTAATGTTTGATTCAACACTTACTCCTGCCTCTGCTTCCCTCTCCCCATGATCTTCTCCCAGCTTCGATAAATGTCCACCAATACCTTTAAGCAACTTCTTTGGCCTGCCCCTTCCCCACCTGCCAGAGATTTACATTTACTAATCATATTTGTATTTTATTCCTGATCTTTTTAACAATTTATATATAGCCAATGCTTTGTGTGCATTCTTTAATAAAGGAAGAGAGGCCAAACTATAGAGGCATGGGAGGTGGGGTACTGCTGCCCAATGCTGGAGCCACATGCGTGGTCCAAGTTTGCATCCTGGGTTGATGTGAACACACCCAGGGTGCCTGCTACTCTGGCTGGGAGCCTGGGAAAGGATCATGGCATGCTGAGACCCTACTGAGTTTATCCTCCTCTCTCTCTATTCCATTAAAAAAATAAACTTTTTAAGTTCGATTTTATTTTAAAAAGGAGGAAGATAAAGAAGCAGTGCTTCTTGTCTTTCCCATGATAAAGTTTCTTTTCAAAGAATATACAGGAGAGAGGGTTTCTGGAAGAGCTTCACGTCCCTCATACACAGATAAGAGTGTCTCCCCTTGTGCCTGCTGCATAATAAGCTTTTCTTAGGGCTCTTCTAGGATTCTCTGTGAGTGTACAGTGAAATTTGTGGAAAACTGGCTTGTAGGAGGGTACAGAATGTCCACAGCCCCAAGTGTTTTCATACTGCTTTACTAGTCCACATTTGGCCTTCACCAACTCAATATTCCAGCTGAGCTCTTCTTACCAGTACCTGGTTGCATCGACCACAGATGTGTGTATGTCCTATCACTACCTTTTTCACATAAAAATCGTTTGCATTAGAAGCACTCATTTCATTCATAGCTGCATAGTATTCTTATTGTGTACATACCACAGTTTCTTTCTTTTTTATTGGAGAGGTTTTTGCTATTGGGCTCGTACGTTTGCCAGAAAGACAAAGAGAGACAGAGAGAGAGAGAGAGAGAAAGCGTGAAATCACCACCAGGGGGATGGCCGTGCCACAATACCTTCTCCTCCATTCTTCTCTTGGGATCTTGGGCACGCATGCACATGTGCCCAGCGTGAGTTTAAGCCACCAGGTCCAGGACTCGAATCGCAGTCAACTACATGGGAGTCCAACAACATAGCCATTATTCCATCTGCTGGTCACCATACCGTAGTTTATTTCAATTTCTCCACCAAATGATCATTATCTGGATTGTTTGCGGTTTCTTAAATGTCTGTGATTAATAGCTTTGCCTATTTATATTAGATACATGATAAAAAGATATATAGATGGTAGAGATAAATATTTACTAGTGTAAACTTTAGACAGATTATAGAAGTGATTATACCTTGTTCTATATATTTGACGTTGGAAAAAGTTATTTATATAAGAAAAACTAAAAGAAATCACAAAGGAAAAATACATTTCCTAAAATTTAAATACTAAGTGGAACAAATGTGCCTAACTCTACATCAAGGTTAGAACACACATACACACATTTATATCTATATTTATCTATCTATCTGTCCACATACTTATATATAATTATTCATTGACTACTTATTTAACAATGAAAATAAGTGGCAAATAGTTATGAATATTTTTAAAAGGAATATTCCTTATTTAACTTTATTTATTTATTTATTTTCATTTGACCAGAGAGGGACAGAGTGAGAGAAAAAGAGAGAGGGGGGGAAAGCAAAAAAGCAAGCTGCCAGGTCTAGGACTCGAACCACAGACAGTCATATGGGAGTCCAGCACCCTTACCCACCATGCCACCTGTCGGCCCCAATAGCTAGGAATTTAAACTGGATGTGTCATTAAAAAGAACTTGTTCTTTACATTATTAAACTATGTTACTAAGCTTTAGTAATTAAAACTCTCTGGCACTCAGATTTAAAGTGAATTTTTTAAGGATTAAAAAGGAATTTCATAAATAAAGAGCCAGGAAATCTTGTACAGACAGAAGTAATAATAAAGCTTAAAAATATGTGGTAAATACTAGATAATCCAGAGTGGTGTGCTTCAACTGTCTAACCATTCACAAAATGATTGCTGCACACCTTGCAAAAATGTAATTTCCAACTGAATAAAATGTGTAGAGGCAAAATAAAAATTGTTTGTATTACCGTTATGAGTATTCATAAGACTGTATTTTTATTTTCTAAATTTACATTGAAAGTCATATTATTATCTAAAATGTTTAATATACTCTAACAGTTATAAATGTCATAAATATAACATGGAAATAATGAAAAAGCTTGGTAATGATTCTATTGAAATTGAACTTTAGAAAGATGAGTTTGTCCCTATAGAGTAGGATAAGTTAAATTTAGGGAGATAATTAATGTGGAAGCATTTAAATATTATAAAGCCCTATATAAAGCTTAGTTATTAGTTGCACTAGCATATTAATTAGTTAGACAGGAAAAAAAAAAGAAGCAGTCAGTTTAGTTCAAGGGCTAACAGAGCTATCATGAAAATATAAGCCACACATGATATAAAGAGTGTGTTTTTTTTTTTTTAGAGGTTTCTGCTATAGGGCACGTGAGCTCACCAGAAAGACAGAGAAAGAGAGACAGAAAATGAGAAATCACCCCCCAGGGATGATTGCCATGCTGCAATCCCTTCTCCTCCATTCTCCTCTCAAGATCTTGAGTACGCATGCACACACACCTGACATGAGTTTAAGCCACCAGGTCCAGGACTCGAACCGCAGTTTGCTACATGGGAGTCCAGCAACATAGCCATTATGCTAACTGCTGGTCCTAAGAGATTTCTTTTTTTATTTTTTTTTTTTCAGAGAGAGGTTTTTACTATAGGGTGAATGTGCTCACCAGAGAGACAGAGAGACTGAAAGTGAGAAATCACCCCCCAGAAGGGATGGCAACTCCGTCATCCTTTCTCTTCCCTTCTCCCCTTGGGATTTTGGGAATGCAGGCATATGCACCCGGCATGAGTTTTAAGCCGCTGGGTCTGGGACTTGAACCACAGTTGACTATGTGGGAGTCCAGCGACCTAACCATTACACCATCTGCTGATCCCAATAGAGAGATTTCATTGGCAGTATGCAATATCAAGGAAATCCATTTATTATATTCAGGAAGGATGAATAAAAGTCATCAGAAAAGACATTAAGTGATACTTTCTTGTCACCATGGTGCCTTCTCTCACACTATGTATTCCCATGCTATCTCACTTTCACTGTGACCAAAATCTGGTGTGCCTGGGTTGTGTCTGGATATTCAAATAACATAGGTGAGAATTATTTAATTATTTGATAGACCTCATAGTTTGCATTGTTAATCCAGATTCACATACATTCACATGACAAAAATAATAGTAGTAGCTAGGCATATTTGTAAGTAATTCATAGACCCTAACTCATTCCATACAACTTGGTGATCTGGAAGATAGTTCCCTCCATTGTATAGGTAATGGATATAAGGTACTCAGGAGTACAGGAGCTATCTAAATGATTCAGGATATAGTAGCCACACATGACAGGATCAGGCAGGATGGCTCTGGAGTCCAGCTTTTTTACCACCACGTTATTCTTCTTAAGGAGATGAATACATCTGCTGTATGAAGTCTACTTCAGTCTCCAAACTGATCTTCCTCATCTCCCATAATCCAATTTTGTGCTTTATGTTGTTTAATGCTCAATAATGATATTTGGAAATTTTAAAAAAAAATCTGAGTTAATAATTAATGATTTTCAAAAATCTTATTTTTCTCTTTAAATATTCAGAGAACAGAAGGGACACATGACTGTTCACGCATTCTTAGAATACCAAAATCAGGGGACTAGTAGGTAGCGTGGTTATATCACTGGACTACTTTGCTAGTCAACCACAAATTGAGTTCAAGACCCAGCGGCTTAAAACTCATGCTGGGCATGTGTGTGTACGTACCTAAAATCCCCAGAGTAAGATGGAGGAGAAGGGATTATGGTGTTGCCATCTCCCTTAGGCAGTGATTTCTTGTTTTCTATCTGTCTCTCTCTGTCTCTCCAGTGAGTGCATGTGCCTATAGCAAAAATATCTCTCTCAAAAAAAAAAAAAAAAAAAAAAAAAAAGGCCAGCAGGTGGTATGGTGGTTGGGCTGCAGGAATCCCACATGGCTAACCGAGTTTCGAATCCTGAACCTGGCAGCATGCTTTCTCATTCTCCCTTTCTCACTGTCTCGCTGGTCAAATTGAAAAATAACAACAAATAAAATTAAATTCAAAAAATGGCATTGCTGTCTTTAAAAAAAAAAAGAAAGAAAAAAACCCCAAAAACAAACAAACAAAAAATCAGGATTAGTTAGATCAAGCCTATCATGATCCACCATTAGCTCCTGAAATATTGAATGGAAAAATCTATGGCATATTAAAATGATAAAAATGATCTTACTCCAGATCTATAGATCAAGACCTGATATTATAAAGGCCATCATCTCATTTTTTCATTGAATAGTATGACATGGTTCAAATATTGACCTATAACTTCCTGGCCCCACTGGTTTGAAACATCACAGATGTGATAAACAGTTACCCACAATATATATGTTCTATTCCAAAGCAAGATGCAAAGATGATTTATCAGCGTATAGAAATAATAATTTTGGGGGCCAGCAGGTATGATGCGTGGGGCCCTGGACTCCCACATGGCTGACCACTGTTGAAGTCCTGGACCTGGTGGCTTGCATTCTCACTCTCCTTCTCTCCCTTTCCCTCACTCGCTCTCTGTCTCTCTCCAGTCAAATTAAAAAATAGTAAATACATATTTATAAAAATTTAAAAAGAAATAATAATTCTGTAAACTGTGTCAATAAGTAAGTGAACAGAAATTTATAGCATTTCCTCTTTCTCTCCTTATGCCCCCATGCTCTGAAATAGACCTGGCTATTTCAGTGCTAATAGTACTCAGTGTAAAAATGAATTGACAAGCGGAGAGGACGAAACAGGAAAAGTGAAAGAACAATCAGTGAGATAAAGCATGAAATATTATTTTCTTTCTTACAATTGATGACAAACGGATAAACACACTCTTAAATTTTTAAGAGCCTATGTCATTAGAATAGCATAAATTTTCTCTTGCAGTCATTATTCATAATTTTAGTTTACACCTTTTAAAATCAAATTTTAGATTCAAAATTTTAATAAGAAAATCACTTTATTAGTTATCTCTCTGTAGTTATTAAAAGTGAACACTTGGGACCAGTAGTTGGCGTAATGGCTATGTCGTTGGACTCCCATGTAGTCAACCGCGGTTCGAGTCCCGGACTCAATGGCTTAAACTCAGGCCAGGCACGTGTGCGTCCTTGCCCAAGATCCCAAGAGGAGAATGGAGAAGGGATTGCAGCATGGCCATCCCCCCTGGGCGGTGATTTCTCCCTTTCTGTCTCTCTGGCAAGTGCCTGCACCCTATAGCAAAAATCTCTCCAAAAAAAAAATGAACATTTTGTTGTGCTAGTACAACACAGGTGACTTAGTGGTTAAGGCAGCTGGATCCCACATGGCTGACTCAGCAAATGGTTCAAGTCTTGGTTGTGATCACTTGAAAAACACATCTGGCATACATGCATGCCCAAAATCTCAAGAGGAGAATGGAGGAAAAGGGATTGTAACATGGACATACCCCCTGGGGGTGATTTCTCACTTTCTTTCTCACTCCCTCTCTCTTTGTCTCTCTGGCAAGCACCCACATCCTATAGCCAAAACTAATGGTGCATGAAAGTAAAATGATAAATTTTAAAAAAGGAGAACATTTTGTAAATTATCTTATAAACCATTTATAGAGGGCCTGCAAATCTCTATGGATTTTTACATACAAAGTACAGAAACATGATTTCACAGTCCAGTTCGAGGCATGGAAGATAAGGTGGCTGGATCCCACAATCAAACTGGGTCTTTTAAGTCCCAAATCATGGCCATTCATCCCCCATAGAGGGTCTTTCTAACTTTCTCAAGCTCATACTCGCTCTCTCTCTCTCTTTCTCTCATCTTTCCTGTGAGCCCACGTGTCCTCTGGCAATTTTTTTTTTAAATAGAATTTTCACAATGTAGCACAAGGAGGTTATAAATCAAGACATACCAAAATCACCAAGGTGGAAAATCCTTTCATGTGGCAAAGTAAAACCAAACCAAACCAATACAAAACTGTTCTATCAGATTTAAAATTTTAATTACACCTTTAATGGATTTATAAAATAAACTTGTGATCAAGGTAAGTATTTCAACTGAAACATTTCACAATGGTGTGAGTTTCAAATTTAAGTATATGCACATAAAAGATACACCAATGTAATCTTTTATGGACAATTTTATTATTTGGTCCACAGAATTTTTGGTAGTGATAATAATAACATCAAGCCAGCTACAGTGGTGCATCAGTCACATGGCACTTGGCAATACTGAAGCCAAATGGAAAAGCCCTGGTCCGCCTGAGGGTCTCCCTGTGCATGCATGTGCCTGTGAGTGAAGACCCTCCTAGGGGTGACTGTCTCTCTATCTTTTAATCTTTCATGGAGAATATAAACATACTTTTAAAAAAAGAAGCAATAGTAATATTTGAGTTTTATAGTCAAAACCAGTCCCCCAGGTTTAAATATAGATGCATGTATTTCATGACAGTTAATAGGCTATTTTGAAGGGTAATCTCTATTTTACACTTTAAAATTTCCCCTTATAGTTAGTTTCTTTTCACACTAATGAAATTACCTTCCAAAGAGCTAAACTCTTGGTAAACTAAGTAACATGCAAGTGAAGGTACTCTGTTGAAGTCACAATTCCTCCTTTCTATAAACAGAAATAATTTTCTCATACACTGAATCATTAAAAAAAAAGAGTCAAAAGGGGGAGGAATAAATATTAATAATTTCTGAAATTCATGGGGAGAGTAGACGATTTGACTTTCTCTGGGCCAGCACCTGCTTTAATAATCTCTCTTTATAATTAGTTTATGCCTATCAGATTGAAAAGAGGAACCTGCGTTCTTACTGACATTGAAAAATCTGGTTAATTAGCTAACTTCTTAATTGCAAAATTAACATCTTTCTTGACCAAAATAACTCATTTTAGAGTAAAGTAATTCATTTAAAGAAAAAAAATTATCCATGATAAGACTCGGAGGAACGAATGATATATGATATTTTTTTCTATTTGCATTTGCCTCCATTTTAAAAGTTACTCTTAAGGGAACCGTGTCTTCATGGAACCTATTTACCCAGACAGTTTGTGGACACGAATTGTGTCATTGGTTTTAGGAGAAAAAAAAAATCAGAACATTTTAGCAATCATTTCTCTACATTTCTCAGTGGATTATTTCCATAAAGCTTCCCTTTACATATTATTTTATTCATAGTCAGCAATACTTATGTTTACATGTAGCTTTTTTTTTGAGAGAGAGATTTCCACTACAGGATGTGTGTGCTCGCTGGAAACACAGAGAGAGAAAGCAAGAAATCACTCACCAGGGGAGATGTCCATGACACCACAATCCCTTCATTTCCATTTTCCTCTTGGAATTTTGGGCATGCATGCACACATGCCTGGCCTGAGTTTGAAGCCATCTGGTCTGGGACTCAAACCATGGTCTAGTATATGGAGTCCAGCAGTGTAATCATTACACCATCTGCTGAGCCCTACATGTAGCTTTTTAAAATACATTCTTAAAAGCGCTCATAAGATAGATCACCCTATGTTCTATCTATATAGCTTAGATCTTTGCATCATTTTCAGTGCCATAGCCCTCTTATTATCCCTAACAGTTTATTAAAGTTTTTCCAGCATTATCCTTAAGCACCTTTCTAATGAGCATGCTTCTTTGTTGAATCATCATCTCAACTCTACTCCAATCACCATTATCACTTTCCTAGTTTACTACAGTGATTTTCTAATTGTACCAACTTCATATACTCTTTTTCACCCCTCCAGCAACTTTTTCTTTACACTGCAGCCAAAGTACTACTTTCAAAATATAAACCTGATAATGGCATTCCACTTTTCTCCTAAAGACTTGACCACCACAGCAACTCCACCGTCAGATTATTTTTCATTCTGGGGTCAGACAGTTGCACAACAGTAAAACACAATGCTCTGCCAGGTTGACCCACATGAGAAGATTTGGAGTTCTGACCTGGGTACCATCCTGAGTACACTGGGCACACCCGTGCCTGTGATTCAGGCCTGGTGGAGACTGAGGGTGGATCACAGTGCCAAACTCTGATAGAGGTGTTGTTAGTCTATCTCTCTCTCTGTCTCTCTCTCTCTCTCTCTCTCTCTGTGTATGTGTTTCTTTTGCTCATGGAAGAAATAAGTAAAATAAAACTTAAAAAATAATAAATTTCCCATTCACAACTTATGCTGTTCTAAACCTAACCCTTGAAAATACTGGATTGGTAGTTGACTTACAAAAATGCAGGAGTGTTGTAAGACAACCTGAGAGTATTGGACTCCATCTGAGTAAGAGAAATTCATATTCATAGAAATTTTTAAAATTGAAAGCAATTGTCCAAAAATGGCCTTAGATCACTTATTTTATACAGACCTTTAGCTAGTGAATATAACCGAAATTTCTATTTTTATCAATTGCATTCTCACTGATATTGTTTTACTATAGATGTCAAATAAATTCTGCCCCTACAGATAATAATGCTAGGAAGTGCCCGAGGGATGCCCTAGGCCTCATCGATAACCCTCTCTGCTTTCCTCCTGACAAGCACTCCTCTTTCACCTGAATTGTGAGAAAACATTAGTCTCAGAGGCATGGCAACTCCCTTTTTTGTCTGCTATTTCAGTGGGACAAGGAAGCTGAAGTGACCAGGGAGGCTCCAGCTTCCAATTTGGCAGAACTGATATGGACTTCTTTTGGAATCACAGTCCACCAACAATTTGGCTGTCATTGTGTCATTTATATTAATATTGTTTTAGTTTGTCCTTTCTTCTTGGTTTTTTTTTTTTTTTTGTATCCTATCTAATTTGCATTTTTCAATAAGAATTAATATTCTAAAAATAATAATAAAAATATTCAACATAAATTCAGCACTCTCTGTGCCCCACACTTTTCTAAGTATCAAACATTAGCTCATTTCAGAGTCAAACAATTCTGTAGGCATTTTTACTACCCTGATTGTACAAAGAGCAAATGGAGGCATATAGAAAGACTCTTAATGGCCATAAATTAATAAATCCCAGTGGGAGTGCAGAAATTGGAAGCCAGGCAGGCTGATTCCAAGATTTAGAATCCTAATGCTATGTTTTGAGTCCAATCATATAAATATCTCTGATGTGGACCATCCAAACACGTAAGCATGACTTAGAAAAAATTTACCCATTCATGTATTTTGACATCTTCCACACACTGCATTTCAGACACACTAAACTGTCTTTACTTTGACAATAATGTTCTGAAGGTCTTGGTGTATTCTGAACCCCTGCAGAGTTGGCTGTTTTGCTCTTCTTAAGACTAATTCCTTTGGAATGTAATTAAAATGGCTTACTTGAAGAAGTAATCAGCTTCAGATACATGATATAAACTCTAGGTTACTCAAACATCTGATGCGTTTTCTACTTTAGTGCCCACCAAGCTCTACTGTAGCTGTGTGTCTGTCTCTTTATACACCTTGGTTTGTAAATGTAGGCACCCCAGAGTCACATTTTATTGCCATAATTTAATAGAGTCCTTGACACAAAGTGTATAATCAATAGATATTAGTCAAATAACTCAATGAGCAAATAGATGGATAAATAGATGACTGTATCCATTGATTACAACATGTATACCTGCTTCAAAGTCCTAAGAAAATTTTATTAACTTTATTTTTATCAAATTCATAATAAAATGGTTGGCAGAAAAGAAATAAAATAAAAATGAAATGATAAATATCTTTACATATTTATTATAATTCTCTCAACTTTATAGAAAGGTTTATTTTCAAAAAACAAAGTAACTTAGTACATTTTTATTTAGTTAATTATTTAAAAATTCCAGGAGAAAATAATAAAGGTTCCTATTATATTTTACAGAGATAGATAGAATGGTGTTAATAAATAGGTTTAATTATTCATAGCGATAAATGTATCAAAAGTTATAAGCTAAATTCAGGGAGTGCTACATTTAATGAAAAATCCTAGTTTAGAATATCACTAATCTACATTTGAAATTTTGTTTTATGAGCCTTGTATGTATACAGAACTATGCTAGATGTCAGGATGATTAACAATATTAAATCATAGCTTTTACATTTAAAAATTTGCCTGGGAAGCCATGATACAATGAAATAAAATATAGAATAGTACTGAATTGCAACAAATAAAAGTGCTAGAAGATAAATTCAGGCAAACTTCCAAGAACTGGAAGAAAGATCTGTAGCAAATAGGAAATTCTTTTTTTTTTTTTTTTTGGAGAGGTTTTCGCTATAGGGTGCGTGCGCTCGCCAGACAGACAGAGAGAGAGACAGAAAGCGAGAAATCACCCTGCAGGGGGATGGTCATGCTGCAATCCCTTCTCCTCCATTCTCCTCTCAGGATCTTGGGCACACACGCACACGCTCCCAGCGTGTTTTAAGCCTCCAGGTCTGGGACACGAACCACATTCGACTACAGGGGAGTCCAGCAACATAGCCATTATGCTAACTGCTGGTTCCCACAAACAGGAAATTCTTCACAGGGAAATGGATTTGGACAGGCCTGGGGAGTGGCAAGGATATGTGTTAGTAGCGAGGAAAAAGAAAGATAGTATGGGGAACTTGTAGTGTATCAAAACATTAAATATTCTGCAGGAGATGGTATGTTTTTCATCTAAAGGCAAAGCAAACACAGTACCCATGACATAGGTTGAGCAAAACAAACAAGCAAATGCATTTCACCGTTTGCAGTTGGAAAGCTCACACTACTGCTGCTCAGCAGCCTTCTGATCTCAGCACAAAGTAGACCGAGGCACCCTTTAAGGAACTGGACAAAAGTGAACCATTCTGTGGAATTCCTTATTTGTCATTATTACTTAGAAACAGCCACAAAGTTCACTGAAAGAGTGGGCTAAAACAATGTCTTTACTTATAGATCATAGCTGTTTGGGCCTTTTTAATCACTGATAGGCACAGAAGGGCTTGTTCAGGCAATGCTCGTAAATCTTCCTGCTGCCATTGCACTAAGTGATATCATTGAGTATCATGTCGAGAGATAAGCTTCATAAAATAACATTTACCTAGGTCAATTCTGATGTGCATGAGAATGAGTTAGGTAACTCATTTGCCATCTCTAATCAGGAGGATCCAGATCAGCTCTGGGCCAGAACCCCAGCTTGGACTGAGTACATTGTCCATCATCTGATAAACTAGCTCCCTTCTTCTCCCATGCTTACCACATGGAATAATGAATTGTCTGGAGGGCTTTTTGTTTGCTTGTTTGCTTTTGTGAGAGGGATCTAAGTCATGTGCAATTGTATAATTAATTAAAATATTAAGCATATTTAAACACATTTAGATGGAGAACCAAATCCATACCTCACTTCCAGGGACAGCCTTTACTTTTCTGTAAAAGAATACAAGTGGAGGGAACCAGTAGTTAGCGTAATGGCTATGTCGCTGGACTCCCACGTAGTTGACCACGGTTCGCGTCCCACACACGGTGGCTTAAAACTCACACCAGGCGCGTGTGCGTGCGTGCCCAAGATCCCGAGAGGAGAATGGAGGAGAAGGGATTGAGGTGTGACCATCCCCTCTGGGAGTTGATTTCTCGCTTTCTGTCTCTATGTCTCTCTCTGTCTGTCTGGCGAGCACACGCGCCCTATGGTGAAAATCTCTCAATCTGGAGAAGAGAAAGAATGTTAATACAGAGCACAAGGCGGAGGAAACTCCAGGCTAAAATTTAGGAAGGACTGTAGTTGAGAGGAAGCCTCTTCATAATCTAAGAGAAATCCAAGAAACACATTATGAAGTTTAGTGAAAGGCAGAAAACAAGTTACAAGTTAATTAGATGTATGTGACAACTCAGTATTATTAATATAAGCATTTCCTTATTTTAGAGTATTTTTTGTTTTGTTTTGTTTTCAATTTTTTTTTAGAGACTTTTTTTATCTCTCATGCTTTCATCCTTATATGTAAAGGGTGAGAGAAAAGTGAGAAATCATCCCCCCAGGAGGAAGGCCATGCCACAGTTCCTTCCTCTTCATTCTCCTCTTGAGATTTTGAGCATGCAAGCATCTGCACCCAACATGAGTTTCAAGTCACCAGATTCAGGACTCTTAACTAGTCCGTAATGAAGGAGTCCAGTGCCTTAACCACTGCGCCATCTACTGCCCCCCCTTAGTTTCGATTTTTAATGATGAAATTTTCTTTTTGTCAAATTGACCACTTTTCGAATTTGACCATATGAAAATTGTGCAAGGCTAATGATTAAAATTTAACTGAAAAGAATAATAAAATCTCATTTACATCGGCAGTTACTAAGCCATGCTAATGCTCCAACAAAAGAACCAGATTGATTCTGTCCCAGAAAAGGTCTGCCCAATCATTGGAACAGAAGATGAGGCAAGAATGAGTCTCAAGAATGTAAAGTTCTGTAGTATATACTAAAGATATTATTTCATTTCATTGTGAGATCCTATTACCAAACATATTTCTAAACATATTTAAATATGTCTATATGTGCTTACACATTTATTTTTCATTTCATTTAAAAGAAATTTCCTTTTGGGTGCCTGTGCTTGCCTGAGAGAGAGAATAAAAGAGAGCAAGAAAGTACTCTGCAGGAGGGGATGGCCACACAGCATCCCTTCTTCTCTCTTTTCCTCTTGGGATTTTGTGTGTGCATACACACACACCAAGCATGATTTGCAACCCTCAGAGTCTAGGACTCAAATCGCGTAACCAGTCATGTGGATCCAACTGCCCTAACTACCGCACCATTGCTGGCCCTAGATCTGCCCATTTCTACAAGGGTTTATAAAACTTTCTACTGAGATTGTCTATTGTCCTTTTTTATGTAATGGCTTCATAATTATGGCTTAATGCTATAATTTAGGGTGCTCCTCTTCAATTTGCAGTTCACCATTCTGTTATTTTGTTGACTTTTTATCATAAGACAACTTTTTATCATGAGACAACCTTCAAAAAAAGAGCAATATACTGAATTACACAGCTCAGCAAGTTATCACGACATGCACGTTTCTGAATCTAATATGCAGAACAAGAAAGACAAAATTGTTAGCACCTCCAAATCCCCCCCATGTCCTCCCCAAAGTTACTCTCCAAATTTCATTCTGGTCTACTTCTTCTAATTAGTGTCCTGATGTTTTATTAATTTAGATAGATGGATGATAGACAAATTTGTGTCATCTAATTATGTATCTCTAAACATCTAATGACCATCAGGTGGATTTGTTCTTTGAAGTTAATATAGATCAAATTATATAGTATGCATTGTTATATGCCTAACATCTTGTTCAATATTGTCTTTGAGATTCATCCATATTGTTGCACATTGTGGCATTTAGTTTCTTTTATTGCTACACAATAATACATTTTATAAATATGTCATGATGTATTTATCCACCTACTATTAATGGGCATTTGGTTATTTCCAGTTTTTGACAATGACAAATTGTGCTGACATAAACATCATTGCTCACGTCTCAGGGAGAGCTTTACATCCATTTATGAAGCTGGAAATCTTCTGCAGGTTTTGGCATGTTTTTCTTTCATCCACAGGGCTTGCAAGGGAACTGCCCAATCGTTAATGCTCATTACACTAAGGAGAGACTTCCTGCATTTTACATGGGCCCGAAATTCACAAATTATAAGACCAGGATATAATTTTCTCCCAATTTGCATAATTAATAATCCAGCAGGCTGTTATATGGGCTTTCTTCATTCTCTGCTTTTTCTGGACACAAATTGGGAATCTGTGCTGTTCGTTGGTAAATCTCACTCTGACTTGTTACCCTATGGGACTGTTCACATAGTAGCATTTCTTTTATATAAAAAAAATGGAATGAATACCTTTATTTTTCAACAGCATTCTCCCAAATTTTTTAATGCTGCATAGGTTTCATCTTACATGTACATATATTCTTATATATTCTATCTATTCTTATATATTATATTTGTATCTATTCTTATATATAATATAATGCATATTTCAGTATATTTTATATACATTTACATATAGTACATGTATTCTCCTAGGTATTATTTATTCTAGTTTTAGTCATAATTCATTAATCAATAGAAGTGGTCATCAAATTGATTGTCACAGTCATTTTGAAGCAGAATGGAGAAATTAAAATATTAGTAAAGAAATGATAGGAGAAAAGCATTAACAGCAACAGCAATAACCAACAATAATCGTAATGGTAGACTTTTTTTTTCTTTTTAAGTTTTATCCATAGGGCATGTGCGTTTGCTGGAGAGATAGAGAGAGGGAAAGTGAGAAATCACACACCAGGGGCAATGGTCATGCTGCAATTTCTCTGAACTCTCCTCTTAGGATTTTGAGCACTCACGCACACGCACACACTCAGCATGATTTTTCAAGCCTCCAGGTATGGGACTCAAATGTGCAACTGCCCATGTGGGACCCAGTGTTTTTACATCTACATCACATGTTGGTCCTGATTGATATTTTCCCGAGCTGCTGACTGATCCATATATTCAGAAAAACAAGACTGACTGAATCTGTGGTAAGAAATGATGACATAAAGGACCAGCACATGGTATGGTGGTTAAGGGCACTGGATTCCTACATGGCCGAATGGGTTTGAGTCCTGGACCTGACAGTTCTCTCACTCTGTCCCTATCTGGTCCAATAAATAAGTAAAGGTAAATAAAATAATTCTTAAAAAAAGAAAATATGAAAGAAAATATGAAATAATATACCTACTTAGAAGGTCTGGTAGGAGAAATGTGATTGAACATCTCTTAGTATACACCTCTACTGGAGGGACAGAACAACTAACACCTTTTTCCCCCTAAACAATTGTACAACCAGGACTTTGGCTATGACTTAAGAAGAAGGGTTGGCTTCTTTTGCTTCAGATATTTCTTTTCTATATAAGAAGGAATGGGTGTCACATGTAAGGCACAAGCATGCCCCTGAACCTAGAAGGTAGTTCAGCTCCCTAGACTAGTGAAATATTCCTAATGTTTGGGTCATAGACTTTTTAAAAAGGAAAAAAGTACCCATAGTGTGTTCTGAGGTCAGTATTTTTAGAAGTGGCTTTCATATTTCCTACCTTTGTCATTGTATCAGAAGTAACACCATCTTTTAGGCCAGGTTTGGCAATGTTAATCTGAATGTCATTTCTGAAATTTTCATTTGAAAGTAATTCTTCAACTCCTCTAAAGATGGTATAACATTCTAATTTACTATATTCATTTACTTTCTCCTTTTACAGTAGGCTTGTTTCTGTTTTCTGCAACTTAACCTTGAGTTTAAAAGTGTTTGATAGAAGAAATGGTTGCAGGCAATGAACTCTCAAAGATGAAAAGCTCAGATTAACTGTCTAATCTGTTAAGGAGTATAGGCAGTGAGGATTTGTCACGAGAAGAAAATAAGATTGCTGTAAAACATTACAAAGAAACAAAGATATTGGAATGTCAGGCTGGCTCCCTGGCACACTGGTAGTGTGCTGGTTCAGAGAAGCTAGATCTACGTAGTGATCGCACGGTGGCCCAACTGACCTGAAAACACACTGTGCATGCGTGCAAGTGCTCAGGTAGGACGGGCTGGAGGACTGGAGGAGGGGGGCTGCAGTGTGATCTGATCCACCGAAGGGGTCTCACATCTCTCTACCACATGCACAGGTTCTATCATGAATAAAGGGAAAGAAAATGACATCAAAATATTTTAGAATATAGAAATATTGAAGCGACCTTAACTTATGTGCTTAACTTATTTACCATAATGTGCAAAGAGAAAAGAATTATTTGAAATACTTAATTCGAGCTGGTTCTCTAACCTGGAGGTTAAGACAGTCAGGTTCCACCTGGCTGACCCCATGGCTCAAGTCCCAGACCTAGCAACTTGAAAAACATGTGGGGTGCAGGTGTGTGCATACCTAAAATCCTGAAAGGAAGGAGAGATTGAGGAGAAGGAATGTGGCATGACCACTTTCCATGAGGATGCTTCTCTTCTCATTTTTCTACCTTTTTACCTCTGTCAGGCAAGCATGAGTACCTTCTATCACAAGAAACAATCAAACAAAAAAGTAAAGCCTTTTCTCTATTGACATAAAATAAAGTGACTATTGATAGTAAAGCAATCAGAATGAAGAACAAATGGAATGAGGAGTGAATTAGTTGTGTTTATACTGTAAAGCTAAAAAAGTTAAATGAAAAGATAGTAACTTGACTCCATATATAACTGCAGGGCTAAAGAACTTCCATAATTCTATAAAAACAGTATCTTTTTTCTTAAAGGCATGGGGAAGAAGTGGGCAAACACAGAAAAAAATTAGAGCCTGTTGGTTTTCAAATTACTATAATAAATTTAAACATGTTTGCAACTCCCATGTGAAAATTGTTACTTGGCAATGACTGAGAATCTAAAAACAAAAATGGTTATACTGGAAGCATTTATATGACTTTTCGTACTTGAATCCAAAATTCTCTATGTCCTTTTGTCTGGACAAGTAGCCCTTCCACCACTGTCTCATAATCATACTCTTTCTAAATTTTAGGAGATAATATAAAATGAGGAAGGAGATGCCAACCTCCTTGTATATCCCATCTTTACCACCTTTTCATGCCACCAGACTTATAAAATAAAAATTAAGTTGCTTGTTTACTAAAACATTAGGAAAGGGCTAATTGGTGGCATGGTAGTGCCACACTATGATACTGGACCCACATGGGATTGGATCAGGGTCACATCCCAGGTCTCCCTGTATGTGTTGAACACATGCTGAGCCTGGGGGGAGGCTGCCACATGAAGACTCTTTCGGTGGTGCCTTTCTCATTTACTGTGTCTCATTCTTTCTCATTGAAGGTATAAAGAAATAAACTTTAAAAAAGAAAATAAAGTGCTAAATGAAGAAAAATATTCCTACAGACTAAAAAAAAACATGATGTTTGATCATTTTTTTCTGGAATAACCAAAAGAACATGTATGTAAAATGAGATTTAAGGTAGTTAGAGTAAAACAAAAGACATATTTGGATCAAATTTGTCGAGATGATACATTTATCAGTGATACTGCATTCTGTCTTCCAATTCAACAAGTTAGAAATAATTCTGCATTCTTGTTCAATTGGGAAAAAATACATGCTAGATTCAGCAGCGGCCAATATTCGAAGAAGTTAAGATGTCAGAAGTTCAAGTCCGATGTTGAAAAAGTAAACGTAAAACCTCAAGGGAAGTTAAATTTGATTTATACTTTAGACCCAGCAGCTCAGTAAAACCTCATAAAAGGGCATGGATGACAATTAATTCATGAGCTTTGGTGAGAAAAAACTGTAATGGTTGGATTTTCTCAATCGTTGATGAACTGGGAGATTGTATCATTTAAATAGACTTCCTCATTTCTTCAGAGATGATATAACCTAGAATTTCAGAGATTAAGGGCCAAGACATTAGCAGTTATCATGCAATGCAGCAGGTCTTATGGGACAAACTAATTTGATCCAAGCAATTACTGATGGTTGTTAATTGATCATTGTGTATCTAGGATACAAAATATATGCAAAGATCTTAAAGTGTAATTTTATCTCTGTAATTGGAAACACCAACTACTACAATGACAACCACAACAAACTAGTTTTAGCAATGGCAACTTAATCTGAGTGAGAAGACATGCATTTATCACCTTTCATTTAGTTCCAATCCTGATTCAGTTCACACTGGAAATGAAAAGAAGTGCAAAGATGGTAATAAGGAAGGCCTCTGCAAATCCCTGCATCTATCTACTCCAAGTATTCCTAGCATCCCTCAAAAGGAACAGAGGTTATTTCAAGGTATCTGGACTCAGAGCAAATACAATATCTGGAACAAAAGAAAAAAAAATCATTGGGGAGCCATCAGGTGGCATGGTGGTTAAGGCACAGGGCTCCAATATGGCTGAGTGTAGTTTGAGTCCTGGACACAGTGGCTTAAATATCGTGTGCATATGTGCTCAAGATCCCTAGAGGAGAATGGAGTCTCAAGAAGGGATCATGGTATGGCCATCCCTTTGAGGTGATTTCTCACTTTCCCCTTCTTTGTCTCTGTCTCTGGAGAGATCATGCTCCCTACAGCAAAAAAAAAAAAAAAAAATTAAAACAAATCATTGGACTCTAGCTTTGTGCCAACTCCATTCTTGGGAAACTCAGAACATTTTTTTCAGTTAAAGTAGGTAGTTAAAAGGATTAAATTATAAATGGAATTTTATTTAGAGTTTATCTCACAGAGACCTCAGTGAGTACATGACCAAGTTCTAATAATTTTTCCCCTAAAAACTAAGTATTCTACAATAATATGAACAATAACAACTCTCCTTCCTACACAAAAATGTTTTCTGAAGCTTTGGCTAAGGCATTGTGTTGCATGCTTGCTTAGGGGACATAATTGTATCATTCAATCGTCCCTTGATTAAATCATTTCCCACATTCCTACATCCCTAAATATTTGGATTTATTCTTCTATAAAATATGTAGAATTTTTTGGCATTTCAACTCTGTTTAATGTTGCCGACCTAACAATCTGGGAGAATACTTACTCCTTATGCTTTGTAGTAAGAATTATTAGGGTAGGCAGTGCCAACAGGATGGTCAGGGACTGACCGTCTCTCAACCATTAATTTAACACAGTATCGTAACTGATAGGAATTCACAGATTTTCATGAAAATCTTCAACTTAAACAAATAAAATGCTATAATTTCTTCAACATATCCATTTTTAACGCTACTGCTTAGATAGTACAGAAAACTTTTCAGAGAATTATTTTCAGATCATTGGAATCTTATTTCTGTGGTACTTGTAAATACCATACAAAGGTGTAACTCACTCAGTTCAAAGGAAACATTTGAAAATATGGCATGCCAAAATCAGAAAGTATGTAGCATATTTATTATTAATGCTTAGAGAATTCTGTGTCACCAATGAGAATAGAACTTCATATACCACCATTACCAATGACCACCATGGAATTTTGTTTCCAATCTTCGCACCTATGGCATCTACAAAATTTATGGTTTAAGTCTTAAAAGCATAAAATGATGAAAGACAATGTTTCTACTTAGGAAGGGGAAGAGAGCGAAGAGCTCCAAATGTCTTTTCTTGGCATTTCTATTCAGTGTAGTACAGAATGCTCTAGATGGTGCAAAATGAGGGAGACACATATACAGCCTATAGATAAAAAAGCAGCAAAACTGCATTTTCTCACAGTTGACATCATTCTCTGTGTAGAAAATTCTCAGAAATGTTTCTGAAAAGCTACTAGTACTGATCAGGTAAGAGAGGTTGTAGATTATAGGACCACTTAAAATATTCTTTGGGTTTCTACAAGTTAGCGAGAAATAATTTTGAATTGATATAGTATAAGTAGTGATAATAGAAAAGATGGCTAAATAAGAAACCACAGAATTTTCTTCAACCAAAGCAGACACCAATTAAACCATCATGGGCAAGTTTTTCTTTGTAAAATAAAGTAAAATAATATCCAGAAAATTCACTAAGAAACTCTTGTGCCCGAGGTAAGCACAAAACCAGGCATTGAAGCCAGTGAAGAATTTATGACAGTCACTCACAATGGTTTCTCATTGCCCAGTTCCGTGTGGGATAAGCAAAAGAAAATTTCTTTTATTTATTTATTTATTTATTTATTTATTTATTTATTTTTAT
>NW_006159809.1:377023-394879 GCF_000334495.1 Tupaia belangeri chinensis | reverse complement strand
TTTATTTATTTATTTATTTATTTATTTATTTATTTATTTTTATTTACATTCATTCACTGTACATCATTATAGCATACAAAATGAGATTTTTCTGTTCACAGTACACTGTATATTGGCTCAATCAAGCACATCAACATATGTGTTATTGTCAACACATAATTTTCTATTCCTTGTTTTCGGTATATTTTGCCTTTTTTCCCATTCTTGATTCCCTATCTCACCCTCTGCCATCTCCCACCCTCCTCCCACATTGTGTCTGGTATCTATTGTTGCTTTCTCTGCCTCCCCTATTTTATTGTTTCATTAAATATCTTAATAAATCTAAATATTTTCAATAGCAAGCACAGCTGAAATATACATCTCCATGAACACAAGTCTGAGTTTAGGCATAAATCTCAGTGAATAGAATGAAAAGAAAATTTCTAACTCATGACTGTTTGGGGGGGAGAGAAAGTGTTATAGGACACGTCCAAAGTTCCATATATTCCGTGGGCTGCCCATTGGACTAGTTTCTCTCTCACCTGACTCAGCCCTAATGTATCCATCTTACTCTAGAAGCCAGGGACCACTCAGACCAAAAGAGATTGGGCAGCTTGAAGCATCTCCAAGAAAACCTGAAGTCCAGCAGACAGACAACACAGGAAGAAAGCAAGTGTGATCTCCCTACAGAAAGAAACGGGCAAATCTCCAGGAACAAGTATGGGGAAGATGTAAGTTTAAACCATAATCTTGAAAGTCTTAGTCCCACATGCTATAATTTCAATGTTGAAATACCAAAAGATCAGTGTTGTTATATTTTGATCAACTGGACCGGGGAGAAATGTTCACATATTGAAATGATCACCTTGTAAGCTAAATAATGTGATGGAATGTATTTTAAAAAGTAAATAAAAAATTGTTAAAAATCCTAAAAAAAGAACAAACTAAAAAATATATATATAATAAAAAGAAATACCAAAAGATCAAAATGTCTAAAGTCTAAAATCATGAAAGTCCAGAATACTGAAAATATAATTCTGAAAAATTTCATTTAAAAATCTGTCTAAAATATATTTATATTTGGAAGGTCTGCAGGTGTCATGGTGGTTCAATCACTGGACTCCCACATGGCAGACTATGGTTCAAGTCCCAGACTTCGTGACTTAAAAGTCATTCTGGATGCACCTGTGTGCGTATCAAAAATCTCAAGAGGAGGAAGGAAGGAAAGGAAAAAGAAGGGACTGCAGCACGGCCATCCTTCTCAGGAGTTGATTTCTCGCTTTCTCTCTCTCTCTCTCTTTCTTTCTCTCCGATCAGCACATATGCCTTATGGCAAAAACCTAAAAGAAAAAGGAAGTATTTATATTTTAAAAGAAGGCTAATTTGAGAAACATATCATGAAACATATCATGAAAAACATGACAGAACACTTCATAGGCCACTTTACACAATAAAATAGGCAATAATAACAGGCATAGCTTTGCAAGCATAAATACTGAGGTATATTAGTGACAAATACCCAAGTATAGCAATTATGAACACACAAATTGTATTCTTAACGAAAAAGTCAAAAATCAAGATGTGTAAGTGCATGTTCTTATAGTTGGTAACTGTGTTCACCTAGCTTTATAACTGTAGTCATCTGAAATACTATAAGGAGCAACTTGTCTTTTTAACAAGATCGATTGAAAACCATGATAGTCATGACCAGATAAGCAGTCATCCAAAAGCCAAGATTCAAAAAATTTTATCTTTTCCAAATATGGATGTACAAAAATGACATTTTACATTTATTGAGAACATTTTAACATAGCATGTGCTGAATACTTACACACAAAGTTGATGTTGTGATAATGCATCTTTGCAGTCAAACTTGCAAAAAAGTGCATAAAACAAGTTATAACTTTCTAAAAGCATTTACACAATTTATATTTCTATATTGGAGATGGCACAAAGATAAAAATGCAATTGTAAAATATAATGATGTCAACTTAAAATAGTGGGGAGAAAAATTCAAAAGGAAAGAAAAACTCAATGGAAAATTTGACATACAGAACACTGTATTACAAGGAGAGAATATGGGTTACTGCATGAAGGTCATTTCTAAGCATTGGCTGGGTATCATAATCACTAACTATATTTAGAAGTCTTATATCCCAATGAATAGCTGCTTATTTTCTTAATGAGTATGGGTCTCAGAAAAATAGATTCACATTAATTTTTCTGAAATATATATATATATTATACATATATATTTTTTTCTTTTTTCTTGAGAGAAAGAGAAATAGGTGTCACCAGCAAGGTCTCCATGCAATGATCTATTCACAGTCTCTACTGGTCTGGATCACAGGCGTGTTCATCCACACACTAGGCATGCCTGGGAGCTCCAGGATATGAACGTTGGACCTTTCCCATGTGAACTCAGTGGTGTACGCATTGCACTACGTCTGACCCTTCATATTTACTTTCTATGTGGCACTGCACTTCTTGAAATTCTTCAGTGATACAACAGTCACCAACGTAAACATACAGTTTCCCCAATTCCATGTCATGCATTTGTTCTGTTTCTCGTACATGGAAATCTATTCCATATGCACTCATGGAGAGTCCATGAATTTGCAGAAACAATATTAGTGATTGAACAGTAGTACCATTCTATGATATCCTACTGAGCATGTAATTATTTTTAAACCAGTCAGTAACTTCATTGACTTACAGAAAATTCAGTTTTTATTCATTAAAAGCTCCAAAAAAATCATCAGTTACAATAAAATACCAATGCAGACAAAGGATGCAACTTTAAATTGGTATTTTTTGCTATTGCCATTTCATGTGGCCAATTCACTCATCTGAATTTTCCACCAAATGCATGGGGCTAATGAAAAGATTTTCAGGATTTCAATTTTTATATTTTGAGGTTGTGATTTTCAAGATTTTAGACATTAAGAATTTCAATCTTGGGACCAGCAGTTGGCACAATGGCTATGTCGCTAAACTCCAATGTAGTAGACTGCAGGTGAGTCTTGGACCTGGAGACTTAAACTCATGCCAAGTGCACGTGTGTGCCCAAGATCCCAAGAGGAGAATAGAGAAGAAGGGATTGTGGCATGGCCATCCCTCCTGGGAGATGATTTCTCGCTTTCTGTCTCTCTGTCTCTCTGTGTCATTCTGGTGAGTGCACATGCCCTATAGCAAAATCCTCTCCAAAAAATAAATAAAAAGAAGTGTTTCAATCTTTTCATATTTCAATATGTGGGATAACGGCATTCAGAATTGTGTTTTTTGGAATTTTAATGGGTACTCAGAGGACACATCTGGGTCAGTAGGTGATTGGGTAGTTAAGGTATCTGGGTACCACAGGGCCAACTGTGCAATTTGAGTCCCACACACAGTGGATTGAAAATCACACCAGGTGCATGTGCATGCATGACCAAAATACTGAGAGGGGTATAGAGAAGAAGAGATTGCAGCATGGCCATTCCCCTGGGAGGTGATTTCTTACTTTCCCTCTCTCTCTCTCTCTCGCTCTGTCTCTCTCCAGGGAGGATGCATGACCTATAGTAAACTAAAAAAGAAAAAGAGGTCACACCATAGAAAGTGTTCAAAAATTTCCCAGAATATTTAGCTAAACTCATTGGTAAAAGTCTTTTTCTGTAGAAAGCCAATACATTTAAAAATGGGAGAGATAAATATTCCTTTCAAATGTGTGTATTCCAACACAAAGTTACAAGATGCATAAAGACACAGGAAAACATGGCCCAACTAAAGGACGAGGATAAATCTCCAGATGAAAGCAAAGGATACTTGGTGACTTCAAAACAATTGTGGAAAAAATGCAATTTAAGTATGAGTTTATTCTGGTACAAAAACAGCTTTGAAATTCATGCATATGTTTTTCATAATACATACTTTCTGTTAACATAGTGAAGACCCCCCACATTTATTACCTGGTAAAGAATTCAAAATAATTATCAAAATATGCTCAATGAGTTCTGGAAAATGTTTCAACAACAAAATGAGTCTATAGACAAAAAGAAAGTATAAAAAATTTAAAATACTATTTTTAAATTACATGGTGTCATGTTTTTCTGTTCAATAATCAAAACTGAAAATACCTTTTAATATCTAGTACTGATAGGTCATACATATTTGAAAGTAATGAAAACTGGCAAACCTTCCAGATGTCTACCTGGCAACTTTTATTATTATTATTATTATTATTATTATTATTATTATTATTATTATTATTTGCTTTTGTCAGAGTTTTCCTGCTTACCAAAAAGAGACAAAAAGACAGAGAGGGGAGAGGGAAAAAGTATTCCCCCATGGTATATGGTCCTGCTACAAACCCTTCTTCTTCCTTTGTCCTTCCTGTTGGTATTTTGGGGCATGCACACACATGTGTTGTGGTTTTCAAGACATAGGGTTAAGATTCAGACCACATGGTACATGGACATCCACGTGGGATCCCTCTCTCTCAACCTCTGGGCAATGGGACTTTTAAAAACAGTTGAAAAGTATACATTTTATTTGACCGAAATATTTATTTTCAATAAATTGACTCTAAATAAATTATAAAAGTACATTAATTATAGGAATATTTCTAAAAGTTAAATTCTCAGGGGCAAAAATGAACTATAAAAGATGTTAACCCTGTGACCAGCAGTTAGCATAATGGCTATGTTGCTGGACTCTCACGTTCAACCGTGGTTCAAGTCCCGGATCCAGTGGCTTTTAATCTTTTCCGGGGTTTTGCCCGGATCCAGTGGCTTGAACTCTTGCCGGGTATGTGTGCATGCGTTCCCAAGATCCCGAGAGGAGAATGGAGGAGAAGGGATTGTGGCGTGGCCACTCCCCCTCCACCGGAGAGGTGATTTCTTGCTTTCTGTCTCTCTGTCTCTCTCTGTCTGTCTGGCGAGCGCATGCGCCCTATAGCAAAAACCTCTCAAAAAAGATGCTAATCCTACATTAAGGAGTCATAGTTTTATGCAATTGAAAACCATGGGGCCACAAAAATGTGATGAATATGTTATGCCTTCTAATCTACATTTCAGTGTAAAAATAGATAGCAATTGAGCATAGTTTTCTTTCTGCATTTGCGTGTTTATGCATATGTGTGCCTGTTCATGTGAATGTGCCTGTGTGCACACATATGAATGTGAACATGAATATTTCATATTAATATGAAAACCCTGAAAGGGACCAGCAGTTAGTGTAATGGCTATGTCGCTGAACTCCCATGTAGCCAACCGCAGTTCGAGTCCCAGACCTGGTGGCTTAAACTCATGCTGGGCGTGTGTGCGTGTGTGGCCAAGATCCTGAGAGGAGAATGGAGAAGGAATTGTAGCATGGCCATTCCCCTTGGGGGGTGGGTGATTTCTCACTTTCTATCTCTCTGTCTCTGTCTATCTGGTGAGTGCATGCGCCCTGTAGCCAAAACCTCTAAAAAAAGCATTTGAATAACAAAAATGTTAACAATGGCTTTATCTAAGAAATAGTATTGGCTTTTGTCTGTGTGTGTGTGTGTGTGTGTGTGTGTGTGTGTGTGTTTAGTTACAATATATCTTATATATTAAAGGGAAAAATGCAAATATATGTAATTAAAACATCTTCAAAGAACAAGAAATATGGATTAAAGAAAATTATTAGAATAGACTCCTGGGTCTTGTAAAGAATGTCAGTGATAGGGAACCAGCAGTTAGCGTAATGGCTATGTCGCTGGACTCCCACGTAGTCAACCGCGGTTCGCGTCCCGGACCCGGTGGCTTAAAACTCACGCCGGGCGCATGTGCGTGTGTGCCCAAGATCCCTAGAGGAGAATGGAGGAGAAGGGATTGCGGCGTGACCATCCCCCCTGGGGGGTGATTTTTCGCTTTCTGTCTCTATGTCTCTCTCTGTCTGGCGAGCGCACGCGCCCTATAGCAAAAACCTCTCAAAAAAAAAAAAAAAAAAAAAAGAATGTCAGTGATAAAATGTATTATACTTCCAATTTCAAGAATTTCTTGCTTATGATCAATTCCTCCCCTGGCCAATCTTTTGGGATTTTTTTGGAGATTTTTGCTATCGGTTGTGTGTGCTCACTGGAGAAACAGAGAGACAGAAAGCAAGACATCACCCCCTAGAAGGGATGGCCATGCCTCAATCTCTTTTCTTTTCCATTTTTCTCTTAGCATTTTGGCACACATACACAAGTGCCTAGAATGAGTGTCAAGCCACTGGACTGGGATATTAACTGTTGTCAACCACATGGGAGTCCAACACCTTAACCACTACACCATCTGCTAGTCCCTCACCTGGCCTGTTTTTACAGTCTTATTTTGAAAGAGCCATCTTTAATTTCTGTTGGATTGCTTGAAGATTACATACCAACTTAGGTGTATAGCTGAGCCTCTCTATCTTGGCTTAGCATTAGACTGTCTCTTCCTTTCTGTTTATCGATTAGATAATTAATAATATTCTCTTACTAAATACTAAATACAAAAAGGGGTCTTCCAAAAGTTTACGGATGTGTACTATGAAAACACTATATATATGGATTTCATAATTTTTTTTGGGGGGGGGAGAGATTTTCACTGTAGGGCGCGTGTGCTCGCCAGCCAGACAGAGAGAGACATAGAGACAGAAAGCGAGAAATCACCCCCCAGGGGGGATGGTCACGCCGCAATCCCTTCTCCTCCATTCTCCTCTCGGGATCTTGGGCACGCACGCACATGCACCCGGCATGAGTTTTAAGCCACCGGGTCCGGGACACGAACCGTGGTCGACTACGTGGGAGTCCAGCGACATAGCCATTACGCTAACTGCTGGTTCCCTGGATTTCATAACTTTTTGTACTAAATAAAAACATAATTTAATTCCATTTGTGACTAACTCATTAAGTCTCCTTATATAGTTCATGGCAATTTCAGAACTATTTTCTGGGGATATAAAAATATCTAAAATGTATCTCCTCCCATCAGTTTCCAGTTTATTAAAAGATTTTAAAGATATAATGTTTCCCAGACTATGCTCACATTTCTACTACACAATGAGATTCAGCTTTGCCTTCTTGTTTATATTTCAAGAACAGATCAAACAACATCTAACTATGGGCCAACAGGTGGCATGAATCCCACATGGCCACCTGTGTGGTTCAAATCCTGGACCTGGCTGCTTGAAAATCACAGCAAGCATGTGTGTGTTTACTTTCAAAATCTTGTAAGGAGAATGAAGGAGAAGGGATTGAGGGATGGCCATCATCCTTGGGAAGGTGCTTTCTCTCTCTCTCTCTCTCTCTCTCTCTCACTCTGTCTCTCTCGCTCATGTGCCCTATAGCAAAACAAACAAATAAACCAACAAAAACTAACTAATTGTTTAAAAAACTGGTGGTCTAAGCCAAGTCTTGTGCATGTTCTTAGAATAAAACTTGGAAATTCACCCTCACTGTAGATTTGATCTTAGAATACAGGGTCTTATCTTCTGGGATTTTTCATTTCACTACTGACATCCTGGATTTGTCCCTTTCTCAATCTAGCAGGAAGGAACACAGAACCTGATATCAATAATAGTAATTAATTAAAGACAAAAGATATACCTTGTTGAGTTGTTATATATTCTAGAAGTGGATGATTGTGTAAATGGATTTTTACTTAATTATTCAACACACATTTTGAGTTTTTATTTCCTGAATGTCTTAATTTGTTCTGAAAGATGTCTAAGAACCTTGTTTTGTAATAACTAAACCAAGGATATTTAATATGTAAAAAGTTACACTAGTCCTTGAATATTTTTCTGTTTGTCATGGCTAAACAAATGCATTCAAAACTGTTTCTAATACATCTTATGGTGATTGTTTGATAAATTATTATAATAATTCATTATAGTTAATAAAATAATTAATATTTAATTGTCAATGAAGATATTGGCATAAAACTCTTCAATTAGGTTTTGGTGAGAAATTTCAAAGTCAGATGAGAGTAAAACTGTCCTGGCTCTATCAGGGAACATTCAAAATAGGAACCAGCAAGTTTGAAATACATTTGAAAAGTCATATTTAACTCTAATATAATTGTATTATTTCCTTTATGTTCTTCGAAATGTTGTTTCTTCTGTTGTTTCTTGTAATGTTTCCACCAATTGCATAAAGATGCATCAACATTTATTGGAGTTTTTCTGATTTTAGGAAATGAAGCCAAACTTCACTGGTTTATCTTGATCACTCCCAAATTAACAAATAAAATTGAACATCGATAGAGTACTGAACTTAATATATACTCTTAAGATTTAAAAACAAACAAACAAAAAACATACAGGACACATGCATTCACCAGGGATATAGAGAGAGAGAAGTTGAGGAAGTACTCCCCAGGAGGGGTGGCCATATTGCAATCCCTTATCCTCCATTCTCTTCTTGGAATTTTCTCGATCCATGAACATGTGCCTAGCATGATTTACAAACTGCTGGGTCCAGGACTAGAACTGTATAGTCAACCATATGGAATCTAGCTGCATCAACCACCATGCTAACAGCTGACCACAGAATTGATTTTTTTTTTAGAGTGGAATTGTTTGTTTTGCTATAGGGCACTTCTACTCACCAGACAGGACAGAGAGAGGCAGAGATACAGTGAGAAATCACCCCCCAGAAAGGATGGTCACACCACAATCCCTTCTCCATTCTCCTCTTGGGATTTTTGGGCACATGTAAACAGAGCCCATTGTGATTTTTTAAGCTACTGGAGCTGGGACTTGAATCATGGTCGACACGTGGGAGACCACTCATATAACCATTAAGCCATCTACTGGTACCAGAATTACAATTTTTAATATTATTAATTTTGATGATTCATTGTGGCATTGAATCACTTGAGCTATCTTTATGTTGACTTAAAAAATGTTTTTGCTTTGTACTTTAAAGGAAAGGGTCACTCACAGTCTTGACAATTATTCCAGGTTACCTGCTATGTGAAAACAGTAACATCAGTCTTAACCTGATGCATTAAATGTTTTTCATTATGTCAAATAAGCATTCAATTTTTAAGAAAGCCAATATTTTGTTCCTTCTGTGATTAGAATTTATAATTAATTATATAACATGGAGACATTGAAAGTTCTTTAATTACAAAGTATTTTAATGTGAGATCCATGAGACCAAGGTGGTAGAATGTAGCAATCAAGCCTTGCAACAAATAATCTCATTAACTAATAGTAAAAACTAGTCAATCTTGAAACATAAATGCAGAAGTCATTGGATGCCTAATAAAGCAACGGGATTTCTTGCATCTTATTCTTTTATCAAAGTTAAATTCCAGGGTCCAGCAGATGGCGTAGTGGTTACATTGCTGTGGTTCAAGTCCTGAACCTGGCAGCTTGAAACTCATCCTGGGCACATGTGCATGCCTACCCAAAATCCCAAGAGAAGAATGGAGGAGAAGAGAATGTGGCATGGCCATCCTCCTGTGGAGTGATTTCCCACCTTCTGTCTCTCTCTCTCTCTGTCTTTTTGGAGAGTGCACACTATCTACAGCAAAAATCTTTCTTAAAAAAAATAACTAAACTTTAGTTTCTCATCTTCTATAAAGTCTTCCCGCACACTTAGAAAAGTTATGTTATTAGAGTTGTTTGTCCTTTAAATGTTAGGAAAAAACGTTCTTTCCCTTGCCCACTATTCTAATTTTATCTCTTGCTTATTATACTTAACATTTAAAATTGTGGTCATCATAACTGCTTTAGGTCTTACATTCTCTGGAAATATTCTGTGAGAGATGAGAGTTTTATTCTTGCTAGTCCACTATTAAGAATCACAATGGCTTGAACATGGTTAGTATTCAATCCACATGTTTAAAGAAAAGAATGAAGATGTATGACTAAATTATCCTACACTACTCTTACGTAGCACTTAATTCTTTGTAATGTTAATGAAATGTGCATGAATAATAAGCTGGAAATTTAATTTTTTTTAAAAGATAAGGTGATAATAAATGCTGCCTATGCTGTCTTAAAATACATATTATCTCTATATAATTGATATTATTATTCTCTCTCATACTGAAAATCATAGTCAACCCAATTGTTATTTGCCATTATATATTCATTGGAAATCACAATGGGCACTCCATTTATTAAAATGACAAGGTACGACATTTAATGGTGTTCTGTCCTAGAATGATCTGGATGATCATGGAAGAAAGTAAGAGACTGAGAGAAGTGATATGATATATAGGAGGATGCCTAAAACATGAAAGAATATGTTTGGATTTGAGACCTACCAGAGATAATAAATGAGTGTATGACTTGTTTTTTTTTTTTTTTTTTTTTTTAATAGGGCGCGTGCACTCGCCAGACAGACAGAAAGAGACATAGAGACAGAAAGCAAGAAATCATCCCCCAGGGGGGATGGTCACGCCGCAATCCCTTCTCCTCCATTCTCCTCTCGGGATCTTGGGCACACTTGCACACGTGCCCGGCGAGAGTTTTAAGCCACCGGGTCCGGGACGCGAACTGCGGTCGACTACATGGGAGTCCAAAAAAAATGTTTCTTCCCTTTGCATCCCACATGCACCCTCTTCCACCCACTCTCTATGATCAACTCCACTCCACTGCACTATCTTGTCCCTTTTGTCATAGATCAGTTGGTTATATGATTTGGGTTTTATTTATTTTTAAAGTTTATTTTATTTATTATAGAAGGGACATGAATGCACATGAGAGAGACAGTGAGAGAGAGATATAGAGACAGAAAGAGAAGCATTCTCAACAGGGTCTTGTCACACTGTAATCCTCATCCCACAGTCCTCCAGCTCCTCAGGATCTTGGGCACATATATACACAGGCTTCAGGCTAACTCAGGAGTCCAAACTCATAATTAACTATGTGGCTTCCAGCCTGTCAGCTCAGTTTGCTATGGACCAGGCTACCAGGTTGAGCCTGTTAGTTTTATTTTATATATTTTTAAGGAATTAATTTAACTAATTATTTTATTTAATTTTATTCATTTATTCATTCATTTTAATTTGACCAGAGATAGACACAGAGAGAGAGAGGAAAAGTGAGAAAGTAAGCTACCAGGTCTGGGACTCGAACTGTGATCAGCCATGTGGGAGTGTTTAGTGCCTAAACCACCATGCCACCTGCAGGCCCCTATTTTATATTTAATTTATAATCTGTTAATGTATAGGAGTATTGGGACCAGCAGTTAGCATAATGGCTATGTCGCTGAACTCCCATATAGTCGACCACAGTTCAAGTCCCAGACCTGGTGGCTTAAACTCATGCCGGGCGCGCATGTGTGCATGCACAAGATCCCGAGAGGAGAATGGAGGAGAAGGGATTGCAGTGTGGCCTTCCCCCTGCGGGGTGATTTCTCGCTTTCTGTATCTCTGTCCTTCTCTCTCTTTCTGGCAAGCACACGTACCCTATAGCAAAAAAAAAAAAAAAAAAGTATTATGCTTGCAAAGACATAATTTATGAAAAATGTCTGTACTCTGTACTGCATTGAGTTTTATCATGATTACTGTCTCATTTTTTTCTTCTCTGAAACATATATGTTATTGACCTTTGAAGAAAAACTCCAGCAGAAAAGGGAACACAGCTACTTTATTGTCTTAGAGATTACATACCAGTTCTTAACAAGTTTTGATTGATTACTTTTGGATTCCAATTAAAATGGGAGGTTGAATTAGCTTATAATGCTTTGAAGTAATTGTTTTACCTCCTAGTAAATGGTGAGTAAAAAACATATTTAATGATTATCCCATAGAAAATAGGAACTTAGTAAATTTTCTGTGAAATTTTGCATGCAATCTGCCAAGAACTCTACATCTACAAGAACTCTACTAAACATGGTGAGTAAAAAACATATTTAATGATTATTTCACAGAAAATAGGAACTTAGTAAATTTATTGTGAAATTTTGCATGCAATCTGCCAAGAGCTCTACATCTACAAGAACTCTACTAAGCTGGGATTTATTTTTAAAATAAATTCTTATAAGCTCTATAATAAAATGTTTTATATTATTCATTAGTAAAAAACATGATGAAAAAATAAGAGTAACCATTAAATTTGAGTCAGAAATCACCACTTTTTATTTTTTTAAAGAATTATTTTATATAACTTTATTTATTTATTTATTTTTAATTTGAGCAGAGAGGGACAGAGTGAGAGTGAGAGAAAGAAAGGGAAAGTGAAAAAGCCAGGCATCAGGTCTGGGATTTGAACTGTGGCCACTGATGTAGTAGTTCAGAATCTTTAACCACCATGCCACCTGCCAGTCCTGAGAAATCACCCCTTTTTAAAGTTTGATTTGTAATTCTTACAGCTTTAAGAATATATAAAAACATCACAAATAGACTTATATGTCAATAAATATTCCTTTGTATTTTCAAAATTGGTTACTTCCAAATATGCACGTGCCATATTTGATTTTCATGCCTGAGGTATTCTAGCATTCAGGTGGTTCAAAAGTTCTCTACTGCAGGGGCCAGCAGTTGGCGCAGCTGTGGTCCCAGTCCTGAACCTGACATTTTTCTCACTTTCTCTTCCTACTCCAACTCCCCCCTTGCTGCCTTTCTCTGGTGACCACACATTCTCTATGGCAAATTAAAAATAAATAAATAAAATAAACTTAAAAATATTTGCTATTGTACACAACACCGTGATGAACATTATGAAAAACAGCCTTAGTTAACAAAGCTGAAAGGAAATGGTCTCTAGTTGAGAGTGTATGAAATTCCCTCAGGTTTATTGAATTAATGCTAACTCTCAAGAAGTTGTGGATAAATCTTTTGAGATCACAGAAGAAATTCAGGAAATTCAGTCTATAAGACTATAATTCTTGATCTTGTTGACATTTTTAGAGGCATGGAATTATGGGATTACAATATAGTCATTTACTTAAAATTGGATTCAAACTATATAGCATTCTCTTTTTTATTTGCTTTAGAAAGTAACTCAAGATCTGGCAAAATTCCTTGTGGAAATTTCAAGCTTCCCATGTGGGCTGATCAAATAAAGCCTTCTTAGTACAAAGGCTAATAAAACAAGTTTATTATTACTCTTTTTTTCTGTAGTTTGAATGAAAGAACTCATGATGTTTGTAATAGTTTTAATTAATGTTTCTATAGTGGTTCCTTCTTATCAAAGCCAATATTAATACATTGACCCAGAGAATTAAGAAAAGCAAATGTTTCAAATAAGCCAGAAATTTGAATACTCATGAATTTGAATGAATATATTTCTATTAACTAACATATGTCAGCTTTTTTTCATTGATAAACTCATTTAATTTTCTAAATATAAATAAATTAGTCTTCATAATTAATAGTCAAGATATAGAGGGACACTTAGTCAATGTTAGTGCTATAATACAAATAAAATCTGAAAAAAACATGTATCTTTTTACTGAATATTAAAAGAAATATGATAGTGTAATAACTATATTTAGCTTTCTTATATGGATTTGTCTAAGTATGGTCCTGCAAAAGGACATTTAAAAGGGCACTATCATATAAAGCATATGCACCACAGAATTCATTACAACTTTACAGTAATAGAATCTAGACCTGGGGCCAGCAGGTGGCATAGTGGCTATGTCGCTGGATTCCCACATGGCCAGCAGCAGTTCTCATCCCAGTTCAAGTGGCTTGAAAATCACACTGGGCACGTAGGCTGATGTGCCCAAGATCCCAGGATGGCAATGCAGCAAAAGGGATTGCAGTGTGGCCATTCCTCCAGGGAGTGATTTCTCTCTTTCCTTCTCACTGTCTCTTCCTGTCTCTCTCTCTCCAGCATGTGTGTGCATTCTATGACAAAAGCCTCTAAAAACATAATAAAGACCTGAATAATAAAATAAAAATCACATTGGATTAGAAGTTTTATTAATAAACAACTTGTTTGATTTTAAAAGAAACAAAAAGAAATTACCTACTAAGATAATGAGCATTAATTAGAGCACCACGTCACAAACTTTAATTTCCATACATAGTACCTGAAAATCTAATGAAAATGCAGATTCTGTTTCAATAGGTCTGAACTGGTCTTGAGAAAGGACATTTCTGCCAAGCTCCCAGCAATGCTCCTGTTACTCATTCCTGGACCACACATTGCCTAACAATGGATTATAAGTATTTCCAATTCAGAAAACTAAGCTTCCTTTCTGGGAAGAACTATCAAAATTCAGACATTAGAAACAGTAAAGATATTTTAAGATGATATTAAAAATAATAAACATTAAAATGCATTTTTTGTATGGCTTTTGAATCTTTATTGGTAATACTAGCTAACAATGACATAAAGTCCACAGTGTCACGTATATCCATATATATATATATACACATATATACAGAAAATGTTCAGCTTCTCTCATTCTCAGCAGGTATGCTCTCATTAGTACCTGTGATTTAAAATGTCTGAGTCTCTACCAGCAAGAAATATTCTTATTAATATGGGTTATATTTATACATCTCTCATTTTACGATGTTATTACGAATAGCTACTGCTCTAGGATCTATTTACTTTATAAATATTGACTGCTAGAGGTATGACTCTTACTAGAGCCTTTTGCATAATTATATGAGGATAAACATTGAACAAAAATGACTTAAGAATAAATGAAAATAATAACTTAGCTTAAATGGCAAGTAACATGACAAGAGCAACATGAAATAAGAGTTGTGGAAAGAATATGTTTGCGAGCTGTTATTAAATATGAATGTTATTAATGTTGAACAAATTAATGCATAGATATCTAAATATCTTATCCAGAAGAATTGTGAATTGTTTGCTAAATAAATTTTCTAAAATTATTTACTTATTCTTGGTACTAGAGTGCGATGGTAAATGTTTAACAACTAACGTTCTATAATAACAAAGACCAGATTTGTAGTATTTTCATGGTGTAAAAATCCCCTCTGGCCAATTTCAAGCTATTTACATAACATCTCTGAGCACAGAGTAGAAAAAAAAAAAAAAAGAACAAATGTGTGGGTTTTTATTATTATTATTATTATTATTATTATTATTATTTGCCATAGGGAGCGTGTGCTGGCCAGAGAGAGACAGAGAGAAAGTGAGAAATCGCCTCCCAGGAAGAATGCCATGCCACACTCCTTTCTCCTCTGTTCTCCTTGTAGGATTTTGGACAAACATTCACTCGTGTCTAGCATTACTTTAAAACTGCCAGGTCTGGAACTCAAACCATGGTAGACCATGTGGGAGTTCAGGGCCTTAATCAGCATGCTACCAGCTGGCTCCTGAACAAACGTGTTTTATTAAAAGCTAATGCTAATCATTTTCAACACACCAGTGACTTAGCACACAATACCATTCTGCTTTAACAATGGTATATCACAATAATTTTCAATAAAAATTCTTACACACACACACACACACACACACACACACACACACACGTTTACTGCCAAAAGGAGCATGCCCTTGTGAGAAAAAGAGAGAAAGTATCCCCCAATGGGTTGTGAACATGTTACAACCCTCCCTCTTTCATCTCTTCCTTCCTTCAGTATTCTGGGCATTCATACACACATACCTGGTGTGTCCCTAAAGCTGGAAGGGCCAAGACTGAATTCATGGCTGGCAAAGTGGAATCCAGCTCCCTCAACCAGTATAAAGATAAATATAAGACAAAGAGAAAATTAGCAATAAATTCAACACTCAAAGAATAATCATTATATATTAGTATACATATATCATTTGAAACTTTTATTAAAATATTTATATTGATATTCATTACAAAGCTGAATGCGTGTTTTATTCTGCTTTGTTGTTGAGACCACTTAAAAATATAATTTTTTACATTTAATACTCATTCCTTAAAAATATATACAAGATTAAATAACACTCTATTTTATCAATATACTAAGAAAGAATTGAGTTAAGAAAACTAGTGGCATGACAGTTAAGGTGGCTAGATTTCAGACAGATGACTTCACAGTTCAAGTCCCAGACCTGGAAGCATGAAAAACATGCCCAGGTATATGTATGTGTATGTGCCAAAAATTCTCAAAAGGAGTGAGAAATGGAGGAGAAAGGAATGAGGCATGAATGTCCCCCCAGAGGGTGCTTTCTAATTTTCTCTCTCTTTCTCTTTCTTTGTCTCTATCTGGCAGGTGTATGCACCCTCTGACAAAAATTAAAAATTAAAAAAAATGATTCTATTTTCTACAGTTGAATCTTCTCTACATTTAGACAATTTCCAAAATTATAAAATAACGGATAATGAATGTCCTCATAAAGAAATCCTTGTCATCCTTACTCCTGCTTCTGAACAGTGACTTCTCCAAGAGAAATAAAGATGCAATTATGTTTAGTTTTTCTGATAAGTGTGACTAACAGACAGGGAATTTTATAACACTTTAAACTCTTATTTTTTTTTTTAAGGAGATTTTTTTGCTATAGGGCATGTGTGCTTGTTGGAGAGACAGAGAGACAGAAAGTGAGACATCACTTCTTAGAGAGATGGCCATGCTGCAATCCCTTCTCCTCTAATCTCCTCTCAGGATTTTGGGCACACAAGCACACATGCCCAATGTGAGTTCTAAGTCGCTGGGTCTGGACCTAGAACTGTGGTCAACTATGTGGGAGTCCAGCAACATATTCATTATGCTGGTCTTTCAATTTAGACTCTTATGTGAAATATGTTTTTACCAGATTCACAACCTTAACTGGAAAAAAGAAACAATCCAAACATTTTTGAAGTTCAAGTAGATAACATACTGTCTCCTTTAATTGTTAAATGCTTTAATTTTCCTTGACCATTTCAATTTTCCATTTTAGAACTGCCCATTAACAGTATTTTAACTTTTTTCTTTTAATTTACATAGGACTCTATGTAATATTGGCATTAATAATTTTTCCTGTGTCTAATTTAACCTCTTACTTTATAATTTGTCTTCATTACTTTGTTTATATATCTTTTAAGGGACTATTTTATTTTATTTATTTTCATTTGACCAGAGAGAGAAGTGAGAAAGCAAGTCACCAGGTCCTGGACCTGAACTGTAGTCAGCCATGTGGGAGTACCCAGTGCCATGCTACCTGTGGGTCCCTGTTTATATTATTTCTTTACATTAATATGCTCTCTCCCACCAGAAAATGCTTCTGCATTTCCATTCAAAACTCTCTCAGGTTAAGAGTGAAATTAATTAGTTATTAAAAAGCTTCATTGCTGACTTCCTTTTTTTAATAAATTAACCATTATGATTCATTCCATGAGGCATGAATCTCTTATTGTAATTGTTCAGATTGTCTTAGTGTATTTGAGTCCTATAATGAAATTGTCATAAACTGTGTGGCTTACAGATAACAAACATTTATTTCTCACTGGTCAGGAGACTGGGAACTCCAAGATCAAGGCGTCCAGTGTCTGGGGAAGGACCATTCTTCAGAAATGGCACTGTCTCATTGCATTTTTACATGGTGGATGTGCTAGTTTGCTCTCTGTACTTTCTTTTATAAGGGCCCTGATCCTAAGCATGAGGAATCATTATCTAATATCTTCCCAAATGCCCACTCCTAATACTGTCAAACTGGGAGTTGGGATTTCAAAGAGTGAATTTTAGGAGTACAGATATTTAGACCATATATTCATCTTTATTCTAGTCTCATTTTATTTTTCAGAAAGTATGTTTTTTCTTGGGCATGATGTATTTGAGAAAAAAAAAAAAGACTACCTTTATTCTTGAATCAGAATATCACAAATAACAAATACTTTGACCTTATGATCAAATATATCTTTCCTTGAAATGTTTCTTTATAATGTTTAATATTTTAAAAGTGATGCTTGAGGCAAACCATATTATTGTTCTTTTGTAGGTAAACTATGGCCAAGCTCTCATGGAAGAAGCACACTTCTGTAAACTTGGTGTTTTCAAAATGCTTTCT
>NW_006159809.1:372575-376613 GCF_000334495.1 Tupaia belangeri chinensis | reverse complement strand
TGCTGAACCTAAGAGTCTTATCTTAGTCCTTCCATTCCTCATTCACCATGTCGGCCTTCATATGCCAAGAATCTGTGCAAAAGTCAGTTAATTCTAATATATTTTATAATCTCACTCACACTTTTAAGTGTTTTCTGAGTACTCCTAATTAATCTTTACTGTGTTCTGAGGATGAATTACAATAGAGCCTACATTTTATTTTTTATTCTTGTCCTATGGTTCTTAGTTTATACCAAGCTCTGATAAAGAATGTGGTTAACTAATACTTTTTTGTATCTTTATCCTTATTTAGTGATGCAAACACTGCATACTTCTTCCATTCTCTTATCCTTTACATTAGCAATTCAGTCAAAAATTACAGAAAAGACTTTCATAATGTAATGCTAGAACTGTTTGAAATTACTCTTAGAATCACAACTCAATTTTAGACATTCAAATACCCAAGAATATAAAATGGGAAAATATTTGCTTTGAGATGCACCTAACCGTAGGTGGCTAAAGTACTCTTTGCAGCTAAAGAGTTCAGGTGAGTGTGGGTATTACTGGCAGAGAATAATGGCCAGAATATTCCTTTTGTTGACGTTAAATAACTCTACAGTAGGGTTTTTTTGATGCCCCTATCTGGAAGAAACATGAAGATATTAAAAAAAAAAAAAAAAGGTGTCTCATTTGAAAACAGGAGGTCATTATCAAATTAGAACCAATGAAAGAAAACATCTTGGATAAAATGTACTTATTCAACTCTTACACTCCCTTGCCATGAGAATGCATTAATGATCCATGTTTATAATCAGATGACTTTCAGAAAATTATAAATAATAACCATGGACCCTTAAAAAGCATTTGGAAGAAGATGCCTAGTTTTCCACAAAAATCTTAAGAGCTAAATTAACGTGCTTTATATTTTACTACAACCCAACAGAAAATATAAAATAGTAACTATCGTAAAGAATTCAGAACATAAGACTCAGATGTACTCATGCCTAAATTTTAGCCGTTACTTTAAGAGTGCATTCATTGTATTTATACCATTGTTCAACTGCTCTTGGAATTTTTTTTATTCATTCATTCATTTATTTGTCCATCTAGGATAGTTATTGTGGTAGGTATCTTCTAAGTGCCTCCAAATAATAATCCCCACACCTTGGTTTTCATGCCCTTGTGGCATGTCTTCCTCTTGAGCATGGACTAGACCAAGTGGCTCAATTCTAATGAAAGAATACAGCAAATGTAATGTCACTTCCAAGACTGATCATCGGATGACTGAGTTGCTAATATGAAGGATTTCTGAATACTTCTAATTAATCTTTACTGTGTTCTGAAGTAATCCAGAGATTGTTTAGGTGGATAGCTGTGATTCAGGATGTCTCATGAGTCTACAATTAAGGTCTGGGCCAGGACAGTAATTTTAAAAGATTCTGACTTTCCCTGCAATAGTCCCTGAGTGACTCTTTCTCTAAGAGCCTTTCTTTTAGGGACACATACTATGATAGCCCCATGGAGAGGTTTATGTGCCAAGGAGCTCATCTTTCCGGCAACTGCCAGTAACAATCTGAGGGAAGTCAATAGCCAAATAAGTGACCTTGTAAGTGAATTCTACTCCAGTGGAGCATTGAGATAATTACTGCTCTGGCCAAGACCTTAATTATAGACTCAAGAGAAATTGTGAATCACAGCTATCTACTTAAATGATATCTGGATTCCTGACTCTGAGAAATTATAGACTAGCAAATGTTTGTTGATTTAGGCTGTTAAACTTTTGGGTAATTTGTTATAAAATAATAGATAAATAATGGTTAAGTATATAGACTCTGAAGTCAAACAATCTCTGATGGATTCATGGCTCCATAATTCTTGACTTCTTTAACATGGGCAATTTGTAAACTCTCTGTATATTAATGCCTTTGTTTTAAAAAGAGAATTAATCACAGTATCTCTCACATCAAGTTCTTTTGATTTGAAAACTTAAACATACAGCAAAAGTTCTTAGAACAGTGTCTGCTACACAACAAATAATTAATGAATGTTAGCTACCAATGCTCATTCATTTGAACAGTAAGATTAAGAATATAAGAACAGGACCTGTCCCATGCCATTGTGGTCAAGAGAGCTAGATCCCATGTGGCCAACCAAAGTTCGAATATCAGCCCTCATGGCTTGAGAAAACACACTGGATATATGTGTGTGTTTACCCTAAATCCCAAGAGGATGAAAAAATAAAAGAAATTGAAGCATAATGGAGCCTCATTGGGAGGTGCTTCTTTTCTCTTTCTCTGTCCTTGATGAACTTACATGCCCTCTGGTAGGAAAAAAAAAAAAAAGAAGAAGAAGAATATAAGAACTTACTAATTAACTTCGTGAAATTGAGTAAATAACATAACACCTCTGATCTCAGTATTCTTTCCTTCACTAAGAACCGATCCTTCAACAGCCTTTGTCATTATATATGTGAGTGTACATGCACACATGCATGCACACACACACTCCCAAGGGCACATTACAAAATTTATGGAAAATGAAATTAAAATCCAAACTTATTTCAGCATAAATATTAAAATTTTTGCTTAATTTTTTCATAATATGCATTTTCCATAATATTTTCAAAGATGACCACATATGTTCTGAGCAACAAGGAGAATTTTATTGCCATAAGTCAAAATAGGAGACTAAGATGAAGAAAGTCGAGGGAGAAGATGTGGCACAAAGTCAAGGGTGGAGTAGTGTGAACTGCCAGCCCAGGTGTAGTCAAAGCACGGTTGTGTTATTTGAGGAGCAGCAGTTCTCAAAGTCAAGGGTGGAGTAGTGTGAACTGCCAGCCTAGGTGTAGTCAATGCACGATTGCGTTATTTGAGGAACAGCAGTTCTCAGACGCTTGCAAACATGTCATGTAGGGCCCAAGAAGCTTCCTTTATTACTTTAGAGGTGTTTGCTTGCTGGAGAGGAAGAGACAGTGAGAGGGAAAGTGAGAAATCACTCCACAGGAGGATAGCCATGCTGTAATCTCTTCTCTTCCACTCTCCTCCCGGGATCTTGGGGTACTATGCACATACGACTGGTCTGTTTCAAGGTACCAGGTCTGAGACTTGAACAGAGTTCTGCCATGTGGGAGTCCAGCAATGTAACCACTACCCCATCTGCTGGCCCCAAGCTTCTTTTCAATAAGTTCTCAGATAATGTTGCACCTGATGCTCTGGGGATCATATAAGAGATCGCTAATGTGAAATATTTTAAAACAATAGTAAAAATATCAGCTTGATTATTATTATTTATGAACATAAGAGAAAGAATATTTCTCCCTCTAAAAATGAGCTATATTAGGTTAAATTTATAAGCAATTGCTGAAGTTACTGTGGAATTTTAGTAATTAGTACATAACTTTCCAATAAACACATTGCATTCTTTATGGAAATTAGTGAAAATACCAAGAATGCTCTCAGTTACAAAATACGTAAACACAGCTATACACTTTTTTTGGTTTATTTTTTATTTACATCTAATCACTGTACATCTTTACAGCATATGATTTTTTTTATTTTAAGAGTATGTTTCTAATTTATTTATACATATTATATTTCATGTTTTTAAATGTTAGTGACAGTAGAATTTTTTTTTTTTTTTTTAAGATTTTTGCTATAGGGTGCGTGCACTCACCAGACAGACAGAGACATAGAGACAGAGAGCAAGAAATCACCCCCAAGGGGTGATGGGCATGTCGCAATCCCTTCTCCTCTCGGGATCTTGGGCACACACACACACGTGCCCGGCATGAGTTTTAAGCCACCGGGTCCGGGACGCGAACCGCATTCAACTACATGGGAGTCCAGCGACATAGGCATTATGCTAACTGCTGGTTCCCAGTGACAGTAGAATTTTTAAAATTTTACTTTCCACATATTTATTCCTTCTATACATAACCCTGTATTTCTATATATTGGCCTTTTACTATTGTACCTTGTTTTTTTTTGTTTTTTTTTTTTGGAGAGGTTTCACTATAGGGCATGTGCGCTCGCCAGACAGACAAAGACGGAGAGACCAAGG
>NW_006159809.1:358513-372466 GCF_000334495.1 Tupaia belangeri chinensis | reverse complement strand
CGGGTCTGGGACACGAACCACGGTCAACTACATGGGAGTCCAGAGACATAGCCATTACGCTAACTGCTGGTTCCCACTATTGTACCTTGTTAAATTTCCATGTGAGTTCTAGAATTTGTGATGTATTTCTTAGGATTTTCTATATAAATACTCACCAAATGTGAAGAAGTATAAGAAGCAGTATTTGTTTTCTTTATTATCATTTTTAATTGCTTAATTGCATAGGTAAGGTTAAGTAGAAGTACTGAAAGTAGATGTATTTTTCTTTTTCCAAAATTTAGGGAGGAAATAATCAGTTTTCCATCATTAAGTATGATCTTTGTTCAGGATTTTTATAGCTATCTTTTATCCAGTTATGTTTATTCCTCTGAAAATACTTACAATTAATAAACATTTAATTTTGTCACAAGCTTTTCTGAAACTCATGAGAGAGTCATAATTTTAAAATTAATTTTTAAAAGAGATTTTTGTCTTAGGGTGTTATGCCTTTCAGTTTCTGTAGTCAACAAAAATAACCCAATTAATTTTTAAAAGAGATTTTTGCCTTAGGGTGTACTCGGTGGAGAGAGAGAAACAGAGACAGTGAAAGGAAGAGTAAGAAATTATTCCCATTGGGGGCGGTCATGCTGAAAGTCTTTCACCTCCAATGTCCTCCTGGGATCTTGGGCACCCAGTGTGATTTTCAAGTCACTGGGTGCAGGACTCGAACTGCAATCAGATATGTGGGAGTCCAGAGACATAACTGCTATGCCATCTACTGACCCTAAATTTTATTATTTTTTTAAAAACATGAAGAATTTTATTAATTGACTTTAAAAAAATCAATATATTATTTAGTTCATTATAAATTTATTTTTAATTTCAGATATTTTAAAGTTTCACTTTCCTTTTGATTCTTTTTTGGTAATTTATATTTTTGATCAAATTACTCTATTTGTTCATTAATTATGAATGTGTTTTTATTTATATCTTCTATTATTCCTATAGTAGCTACTTTATAAATTTCTGTTACTCCAACAGTTAGTTCAGTTCAAGGTATATCACAATTGCCCAATACGATTTAGTATAAATTTACTATGTTCTGGATATTTATGTATCCTCAAAATTCATATGTTGTGAGTCTAACCCCCAAAATGAGGTAGTGGGCAATGGGCTCTTTAGTTCATGAGGGTAGATGGGATTAGTTAATGGATGGTATTAGCTCTTTTATAAAAGTGATTCCAGAGGAATTCCTTGCCCCTTCACTATGTAATGACACATGAGACACTGTCTATGAACTAGAAAGCAGACCTTCACTAGATACTGAATCCGCTGATATTTTGACCTTGAATTAATTTCCCAGCCTCCAAACCTGTGAGAAATAATTTTTGTTGTTTACAAGTGCCCTAATTTACCATATTTCGTTGTAATAGCATGAATGGACTAAACCAGGGTCATATTTGTACCTTAACAAATCTAATAATTGAAAATTTCTTTCTACTATGGTAAGTGATATATCATAGAGACTCTGGATTCTGTTCTGCTTCTCTCAAGTATCTTGTTTTTGTTCATTTATTGTTTTAAGAGTCATTCACCTTGCCTAGACTTGAAATAAAATATAGTCTCTCCTACAATGGGAAATAGCAGGTATCTATTATCACCTCTTTTAGCCTTAGCTTGTAGTATTCCCTGGGCATTTGTAGTTCATAGATCAGACTAATATTTAGACCTAGTTTATTGGTTAGAAAGAAATATCTTTGGATTTCTATGTTTCTAAAGAAAATATCTCCTTCAGTTTTCACCTGTGGAAGTTATCTTGATTCGTACACTCTGGTTATCCAAGTCAGTAAGATAACAGGTGTCTTTCTTCTTTTTATTATTATTATTACTGCTTATTGTTTTTAGAGGTAGGGGAGAAAAAGAGAAAGTCGTACCCTCAAGAGGTTACTATGATCTTCTTTGCTGTGCTGTGATACAGCCAGCCAGAATCAGGGGTTCATGCATGCAAGTTTGGTATATTTGAGTGTACCTGGGATCTGAACTTGGTCCTCCCATATGGCTCGAGTATTACACTGTGTATTCTACTTCCTATACCACCATGACTGAGCAAAACCAATAGTTTTTCTATTTAATTTTCATCACTCCTTGTGGTACCTACTGTAGCCTTTTCTCAAACATATATTCATAAAAATGGGAAACTCATCCAACATTTCTTTTTCTTCTTGCCTTCTGAGTGAGTTGGTTATTCCTGTAAAAGCTAATTATGTTATCCATTTTATCACATTTACTTCTTTTTCACATATTCCTCTCTTAGTTGAATGGCTTTAGTACATTTACTTCTTTTTCACATATTCCTCTCTTTGTTGGATGGCTTTAATGGTTATATATATATATATACATACATATATATATATTTTACTTATTTTCTATCATAAAATAATATCAATCACCCCATATATAATGTAAAAGCCTCACAAAAATATACTTCTTTGACACATCTTTATTTCACTGGGACATTATTTTTGTAGATTTTATCTCTTCACAATTTTGTATTTCACAGTGTATTTATTTTTCATTTTAAAATTATTATTTTATAAACTAGAATTTTATAAAGTATTTGTTCATATATTTGACAGTTCTACTGCTCTTAATTCTTTAATAGAAATCTTGGTCTCTATCTAGAATCATTTTCCTTTGCTTAATCAACTTTTACAGCTTTTAATTAGGTGCAATATACTCCTATAACAGAATAAACTTTATATCTTCTAGATTCCCTTCCAGTCAAGTGTGGAACTATAAGCGAGATATAATCAATATGAAATTTTGTTTTTTTCTCTTGAAGTGATTGGTCGTGAGCAGCTCTGTTCTTCTTCCCAAGTGGTTGGCATGGAATCAAACACAGAAAGTGTCCTATGAACTCTGAAATGGAATCTACATGTTGACAATGTAAATACAACAGGAAAGAGGGAGCCACAGCCTTGTCAAATTCAAACTGGAAACTAAAGCTACAAGTTTCAATTTTTGTTTTTAAGAGGATGCAAAAGATTATTTTATTTATAATATTGTTCCTATTATATCAACTAAAATTATATTCTAACTTGTACTTAACTTAGTACCTAGAAATGAGATGATGACATAACAAAATGTAAAACATGTAGCATGGCTTAGTGTGGAACAGTGGACATCAAAGACAAAAGGACACCATCTAGCAATCTGGTAATTGCTAACAAAACATATTTTGTTATGTTAACCTTGGTTCATAAGAGCCCAAGGTTTTAGCTCATGGGGCTACTTAGCTCTGCTTTTACAGGAGTCTTATCAAACAAGGATGAATTTGATCTAAATCTAGCTATTGTGTTAGCTGTTATGTAAACTATTCCATTACGAATCATCTTTTCCCTATAGCTTGAACTTCAAAATGACTGTGTCTTTTCCCTATAGCTTGAACTTCAAAATGACTGCGGTCTATAAAAGTGGGGGAAAAAATCTAGCCCTAAACTAAAGCTGATATAACAGATGACCCTCAAGAAATAAGATTGTGCCCTTAAGTCTTTCTGAAACATCTCCAAGTAATTGTTTTCTACCATAATGAGAGCTAGTCAAATGATTAAGCTGAGAGAGACTCTGATAGGCATAGCACAAGACTAATACATGAGATACCAGAACTTTTTGGCTTAGAACCTATTTGTAAATATCATTGCCCAAGAACTGTTCAGAATCTAATAGAATTGTCATAACTATTGAAGACATTGTATTACCAAAAATACTAATTTTGTTTGAGAAAGTCTGTGGCTGTTTGATATTTAAACTTACCTTTAAAAATTACTGGATGATAGACTACCAGTAGAGAAAACTGACTCCCCAAAGGTCATAATTTTTGATGCCTATTTCAGATGGATCAGAGAAGAAAATAGAAAAAAGAACCACTTTGTGCTAGATTACAGTAGAGGATCTACTACCTGGAGAGCATAATCAGTGATTGACAGATGAACTAACAAGAAACTTATTCTACTTCCGGAGTAGGGGTTTCTTAGCAAATTCTCCATTACAGACCTTGGTCATTTCGCTTAATGTTGACAATTATGTTTTTCTCATTCTCTTAACAGGACACGAATTGCAATTATTCTGCTCCAGCTTGCTCACTGTATGTTGGATGTTTGTTCAATTTATAGACATTCTCATCAAAAGAGAATCATATATAGATGTGATAGGAAACAGAATACAACTCAGATATCCAAGACTTGAAATTTTAAGTAATGGCTAGACAATACTTTAGAATAACCTCTCTTAGAGGAAGGATGATTGTATTTAATGAACGGGAACAAATATTGGGTGGTTGAAATAGTCATGATGCATTTTAGCATAGAAAAACATAAAAAAGTTATGACTTTACATACAATGATATTTGGATATACAGAAGTGCTATTTGTGGAAAATCCCATTTTATATAAAGATATAATTTAGCTGTCTAATAGTCATCCAGAAAAACACATTACATTGCTGAGTCTATTTATGAAAATGTGGCTATGGGACCAATTTTTTTATAGACTGAATATTCAAATGGACAATGACCAAAAAATAGAACTCTTATGCAAAAAAAAAACAAAAAAACAAACAAACAAAAAAAAAAAAACAAAAACTTGCAAATATCCTGGGAAACCAAACTACAAAGTCTGCAGCAATTGACCAAGGACTGGATCACTGATTGCTAGCTTACCCACTTAAAACAATTCCCACTTCTTTTTTTTTTTTGGAGAGGTTTTTGCTATAGGGCGCGTGCACTCGACAGACAGACAGAGAGAGACAGAGAGACAGAAAATGAGAAATCACCCCCCAGGGGGGATGGTCACGCCGCAATCCCTTCTCCTCCATTCTCCTCTCCGGATCTTAGGCACGCATGCACATGCGCCCAGCGTGAGTTTTAAGCCACCGGGTCCCGGACACAAACCGCATTCAACTGAGTGGGAGTCCAGCGACATAGCCATTACGCTAACTGCTGGTCCCAACAATTCCCACTTCTGATTATCTTGTCTTCAACTTTCCTATGCCAAAAAGATACAATCAAATAATACTGTTATCTTCCCTTCTCCATTTTTATTGTAAATATTTCTCATCTACATGCTTTTGAGTAACTGTTTAAATGCTGGTGTTGATGGTTGATACAAGCTCTGAATAAGTATTCTGTGTTTATTTCTACTTAGGTTAGTTTTGTTTACATTCTAGTCAAAGAAAATGCCAAGTACAATTATGATTGATGCCTCATAAGAAATAAATTTTTCCCCTCCTTCTTTATCTCTTTGTTACCAGTCAAAATGAGGCATAGTGCAGTATTATTGCAGAAGCAAAGCAATCACATTCCACCACATATATTGAAGGAGGGGACTGTCTTTGCTGCCTTCATGGAAAAGAGATAATTTTTACCAATGTCAGATATTACAGGAAAAAAAAAAGATTTTGTTTAAAATTGATGACTTAGGGATATTTTAATAGTATCTTAACTAACGATAGATAATAGATAGAACACCATATGTTTGAAGTTGAGATCGTGACAAATGTAATACATGTAAAATAATTTATCTTTAATAATGATACATTCACAAATATCAATAGTATAAAAAGGCAACAGATTAAGTAAATTATATAAATCCTCAATACTAAGTAAATAATGGATACTAAATTAACATAATACATTAACATAAATAAATCATTATTTAGAGACAAAAATTTTCATCTCCTGTTTCTAAAACATTGGAAATATTGCCAATGTTTGTGTCTCTTTTGTTTTGAGAGGTTTTTGCTATAGGGTGCATGAGCTCACCAGAAAGACAGAGAGAAAGAGAGAGAGAGAGAAAGAGAAATCACTCCACAGGTTGGATGGCCAACCCCTGCAATCCCTTCTACTCCATTCTCCTTTTGTGATCTTGGGCATGCACACAAATGTGCTTGGCGTGAGTTTAGGCCTCCGGGTCTGGGACTCAAACTGCGGTCAACTACATGGGAGTCCAGCAACATAGCCATTACTTCACCTGCTGGTCCCATCAATGTTTGTCTCTATGAAGGTGGAAAAGTTATCATGAGAATTCTGTTTTTCCATTATAGTCCTTTGTGTATGTATTTTCATTCAATGAAGGGGATGTGTCTTAGTAATAAGAAAAACTAAGTTGATAGAGAATTATGTATATAATAAATAAGTTTAGAGAATGAAGAAATAATGATTTAAAAAAAGAGCTCAAAAGATTCCATAAAGAAGTAGAGAAGAAAGCACCAGATGCTAATTTAAAAAACAGACAACAATTATACTGGAAGAATTACATAACTATTTTGGAGCTCTGGACTCTATTGAACACTAAGAAATTTCAGAGGAATCCTTGAATGATACCTATTATTTTCCTCTCTCTTTATCTCTCTCTGTCTCCTTTTCTCTGTCCCTGTCTCTTTCTGCTATGGAAGAAATAAAAATTAAAAAAAAATAAAAACTTAAAAAAATAGCTTATGGAGTTGAAACACCTTCACAATGAAAATTAAAAAATACTGTGAAGACAAAAGTTAATGGGAACATATCCTATGTTCATGGATTGTTAGACTTAATATGTAAAAATGTCAGTACAATCCAAAGCAATTTATGGACTTAATGCAATCCTTTTAAAAGTTCCAATGACTGTTTTTCGAAAAAAAAATTCATTCTCAATTTATGTAGAATCACAAAGAGATTCCAAATTGCCAAACAATATTGTAAAAGAAAATCAAAGTTATTAGAGGTCTCACACATTTCCTGGTTTCAGAAGTTACTAAGCACAACAATAATTAAAACACAGTGGTACTAGTGTCATGACAAACATATAGACCAATGGAATAGACTAGAGAATACAGAAACAAACCCTTACATATATGGTCAAATGACTTTCAACAAGGTTGTCAAGATCATTTGATAGAGAAAATATAGTTTTTACAACAATGATGATAGAAAAAACTATGTATTCATGTACACAATAATGAAGTTAGACTCCTTCTTTACAGTGTATGCAAAATGTAGTGGTTAAGATGGTGGACTTCCACAATGGCCAACTGTAGTTCAAGTGTTGGATCTGGTGGCTTAAAGCTCATGCAGGGCGCATGTGTGTACTTGCCCAAAATCTCAGGAGGAGATGAAGGAGAAAGGATTGCAGCATGGCCATCTCTCCTGGGGAGTGATTTCTTATCTTGCCTCTCACTGTCTCTCTCTCTCTTTCTCTCTCTCTCTGTTTTTCTGACAAGTGCTGAAGCTCTATGATGAAAACCAAAAAAAAAAAAAAAAACCAAACCAAAACAAACAAACAAACAAAAACAGTGTTTCAAACTGGATCAAAAACCTAAATGTAAGACCTGATAATATAAATCTGCAGAAGAAAATATGAATAAAAGCCTATAAAGTTGAATTCAGGGCATGGCTGTGTGGTGCAGTGGTAAGTCATTGCTCTACAGAAGCCAGAAAACATATACCTATGACCAATTAATTCAAACCATATAGAACAAAGACCTAAAAGTAAGACTACTAGTATAAATCTCTTGACAAAGGCATAGAAAAAAATTCATAAGATTCAATTTGGAGGCTAACTCAGCAGTGTAGTGGTGTACACACACACACGCACACACACATATTAATTTCCTCTAAGTCTCTCTGATAGGTTATTTTGGGACCCATTCAGATCACCTTTACCCTGTTGGTGCACCCATGCTTCAGACTCTGTTGATGTTGGCTACTGGTGGCTAACAGCAACCCTGCCCTGTTTTCCAGTGAAGTATCCTCAGGCAAGAGCTAGAGTGCATAGTGGTTGCATGGTTAACTTGGCTGTATGGAAGTACAAAGGGAGCCCCATGACTCAAAAAGAGAAAAGAGAAATAACTCCTTGAGCAGATATCATGTTTCAGAGTTTCATCATATTTTTTGGCTGAGGGAAGCCTCTGGTTGATACCAAGTGCTTGCTTTGCTTTTTCCCTTCTTTTTGGAATGCTACAGCAAGAAATCACTTAAGTAGAATCCATATCTCAGATCTTTCTTCTATATTGTCCAAAAGAAGACAACTTCATGTTTCCCTTAGAGAACATGTCATATCTTTCTTTCATGGAGATTAAGTACCTAAAGTGACATAGTCCTAAAATTAAAACAAATGAAACTAAAACAATTTTTCTGTATGCTAATTTACTAAAAGCCAACCTAGAGCTGAAAAATGTTACTTTATCAAAGTAGGATATACTAACATTGAGGGATAACCGCATTTATCCTTCCTAATTTGAAAATGAATTCCGAATACCAAGGCATTATTAAATGTTATCTCGACCTGAACTTGAGCTTGAGATTCTTCCACAAATCAGTGTTTAATGACTCTTTCTACAAACTGTAGCAATCCATACAATACATCAACATTCATAAGTGAAAATATGGAGGATCAAAATGCCTTTAAATATGAAGATTAAAACAATGCAAACGTCTGCAGAACATAATGTTTCTGAGGACTTTGAATCTTATCATGGAAACATAAAAATATCTAATTTCCTGTCACTCTTTCTAGAGTTCTTCAGACTATTTTAATTTTTACTAAACATACACAACTAATTTACTCATTTATTCCTTCTGAGGCAAGTCCCTGCCACATTCTGAATAATGTTTTATTGTTATATAGACAGGATCAGTTGATAAATCCATTTCTCAGTGCCCTTACTGAAATTTAGAGTTCATTCCTAGTGATTATCTCACAGTAGAGTTTGCACAAAACCTTATGTTTTTAGAAAATTCATAAAGCTTTAGAAGCATTTAAGCCCATAGAATATACAAACCAAGAGAGAACTCTAATGCACATCTTGGAATTTGTATGATTGAATGTGTCAACATAGGTTTATGAACTATAAAAAAGGTACCCAGTGGTGGGGGATGTCAATGGTAGAGACACTGTGCGTTTGGGAGCAATAGGTATGGAATATCTCTGTACCTTGTGCTCAATATTGCTGTGAACCTAAAACTATCTAAAATGGCTATTAAAAAAAAAGAAAGAAAGAAGAGAAGAGAGAAATTGAAAGAAAGAAGATAGAAAGAAAGAGTGAGAGAAAGGAAGGAAGGAAGGAAGGAAGGAAGGAAGGAAGGAAGGAAGGAAGGAGGGAAGAGAGAAAGACGATGGCATTTTCAGGAAGAAAATAACTTATGCATCCTAATGAAAAAACTTCAATCTGCTAGAATACAGCAGTTGAACAAGATGAATTTTCAAATTTCTTACTCTTCAAGATATTTTTTCAAAAAAAAACCAAAACAGAATAAACTGCATTGAGAGCTATATTCACAGAAGACACAGCAGTCAGTTTGCTATAGGCTCTTAGTTCCTCAACTTTAACAGTGATTTTTTTCACCTTCTATTAAAAAAAAGGTCTTAACTTTTCCCCGTAACTCAGTACAGAAGACACAGCAGTCAGTTTGCTATAGGCTCTTAGTTCCTCAACTTTAACAGTGATTTTTTTCACCTATTAAAAAAAAAAGTCTTAACTTTTCCCCATAACTCAGTAATGCACATTTTTTACATCCACCACAGTAGACAGAAACCTTCCATATATGAACTTCATTTTTGATGCCACAGTAAAACTCTAGCACAAAGATGAATGTATTCTGCACTTAGTTATGCAACTGTCAGTAGAGTTTCCCTTGTTGATTCATGGTTTTGTTACTTTATTATACATTGGTCTTTTCATTGAATTTCAGGATTAGGATGAAGTCATTGTTTATAGTGAGGGTTGGCAATAAAGCGCAGATGAGTAAAAGGAATGATATTTGCATTGCTCCACAGTTACCCAGTAATAATCTCTGGAAATCTTCCCACTACACATTTATTTGAGTATCAGACTACTTGTACAAGAGTGAATTATTCAGCTTGAGGAAAAACAAAATCATTTTGATAGAAGAAAAATACTGCCTCCAAGTCAAAAATGCTTTATAGCAATTGTCTCAAGAATTGCTCACAATGCTTCAATTAGATTATTATTGCCTTCTCTGCCTAAAAGAAATGCAGCATTTATTTTAGCAGTTCTCAGGCAGTGGAATGTACTAGGGGTATGTACTGTGGCCTTTAGCTCTCCTAAAAGTAATAATCTTCTGTCCTTTCCTCTAAATACACTGGTGTTCCCTGACCTAAGAGGACAAATAGAGTAGCATAAAAATGAAAAGTAAATAGACATTCATGGGCTGGGACCTCTTAGACTGACAAATGTACATCATCAATACTGTAGAAATCTTCTGACAAAACCCACTGCCGTACGGCAATTGTTTAACAATTTCCTCTTCCAAAAAAAAAAAAAAAAGAAAAGAAAAAAAGGCTCGACTTACAGTGCTTGCCAAACTCTGTGGTGTAAATAGTCCTGCCAATATCTACTTCAAGCTAAGGGAATGATATCACTGAGTATTTGGAAATACTATTGTATTTATAATACTTGCATACTGAAACAATGGAGTGAATTACCTTACGAATATAGATGAGAGTAAAATAAGGTGTAATACATAGAAAGTAATGTTTACGTATTCTTAGAATTTACCACTTTAAAATGATTTATTGGGCTGGCCAGTGATGTTAACACACTTGGATTTCACATGGCTGCCCATACTGTTCAAGTCTTCCAGCTGGGTTCTTGAGAAGCGTATGTGCATACCCAAAATCCTAAGGAGAGAGAAACAGAGAAGGGATTGCACCAACATAACCATTCCCCATGAGAGGTGATTTTGCCTCTCTCTACTGAGCACATATGCCTTCTGACAAATTTAAAAAATACGTATATTAAAATCTCGGGCCAGTAGGTGGCCTGGTGGTTGGGACACTGGACTCCCACATGGTCAACCACAGTTCAAGGCCTGGAACTCATGGCTTATTTTCTCACTTTCTCTCTCTCTTTCTGGAGAGCACATGTGCCCTATGATAACCTTAAATAACTAATAATTATAGTAAATAAAAATAAATAAATAATTTTTTAAAGTATTAAAATGCATACATATGCAGTTTAATTTTTAGTACTGGTTGTATTTACGAACTGATTTGAAAAGTTCTTTAGTATTTTAAAATTGGGTCTCATGAACTGTTATAAAGTGACTCCAACAAACAGTTAAATATGTCCATGCCCTTTTATGAATATTCGTGTGTGTGTGTGTGTCTGCCTGCTCTAATTTAAGCTACTTTTTTTTTTTCTTTAAGAGGTTTTTGCTTCAGGGCATGTGCACTTGCTGGAGAGAGAGACAAACAGGGATAATGAGGGGGAAAGTGAGAAATCACTCCTCAGGGGGATGGCCATGTTGCAATCTCTTCATTCTCCTCCCAGGACCTTGGGCACACATACATGCACCCAGCATGATTTTCAAGCTATCAGATCCAGGACTTGAACCACAGTCAACCTTGTGGGAGACCAGTGACATAACTGCTACACCATCTGCTGGCCCCTCAAGCTGCTTTTTTACAACTTACATGTAATATTGAGTCTTATGTCAATACTTTAGGAGAAAACAGCTGGCCAAGATTTAAAAAAAAAAATAAAAGTAATTTGTTATAAACAGTATTTGCATTGTGATCCTTGTTTAAAGGTTTTTAGGAAACTGCCTGTAATACCCAGAACATTGACTATTCAAATCTCCACTACCAATTGCCACCTGTAACTAAATGTAGGATACTTGAGTAGATATGACATAGCTGTCATTAGTCAAAATAAGACTCTTCATTCCCTTCTGTCCCAGTTCCTAGCTGGGTCTAATTCTGGGATGCTCTGTTAACACGCTTGCCAAGTAAATTTTTTAGTCCAATCAAATCCTTTTTTTGAAACACTACTCACCTTGTTTATTCCCTTTCCATTAGCTTTATTCTCAGGTATACATATATATATATATATATATACACATACATACATACATATTTATATATATGCATACATACATATATATTTATATGTATGTATATATTATATATACATATATTATATATTATATATGTATGTATATATATTATATATATTATATATGTATGTATATATATTATATATATTTATATATATATATATGTGATGGAAGAGGAGAGAATTTCTTAAATAGATAATCACACTCTCCTCCACAGTGAAAGGAATAACACATCTAGATAATAAGATGGAAGGCACTTTGACTCTAATTCCTTCCTTTTTTTGTTCAATAGGGCAATTGTGCTTGCTGAAGAGAAACAACACAGAAAGAAGGAAAGTGAGAAATCATTCCACAGGGTGGAAGTGGCCACGCTGCAATCCCTTCTCCTTCATTCGCTTAAGATTTTTGGGCATGCACACATGTGCCCGGCATGATTTTCAAGCCACTGGGTCCAGGACTTGAATCGCACATTGGTCAAGTGGGATCCAGCGCTTTAACCACCATGCCGCCTGCAGCCTTCTTCTTATTTTTTTAAATTGAAGATTCGGCAATACAATATAATGGTTCTAATGTTCTCTGTGATCTAAATGCCTTCTAAAAAGTTAGATTTAGGGGAGAAACATGGCATTAAAATTAAACTCTCATAAAAATTATCTTCAGTGTATATATAGGAGGTGGTCAGATAAGTAAAATATTTTATTCAAGGTTAAAAAAATGTGTCAGTATTGGAACTCACGTATACCTGACTGCAAAGCTCATTTTCCAACTCCTCTTAACCCAGTTTTGAATTGAATCTCAGTATGTTGTAAACTCTGGATCCACGAATTTAATTATTCTTGCTTGAAATAGTCCTCAAACATTCTTTTGTTTCAAAGGATCTCAATCTAATCTCAAGAAAAAAAATGCAGTTTCTTTGAAGAAAGAAACATTATATTGACAACTACTCATGTGGAATTATGCTAATAGTAAATGGAATTAATTAATTAAAATTAATTTATTAACAAAATTAGATGATTCATCACTTGTTTTTATTCTTATCACTTCATTATCTGATTTGATACATACTGAGTAACGTATACCTAAAAATATTTGATCGTTTTTTTTTTCTCTGAGACAGTGTTTTTCCAAAGTTTTAGAACATGATCCACAGTCAAAAACATATTTTATTTTATGACACAATAGACACACACACACACTAGCAAAATAATACCCCTTACTAGAGGAAATATTCCCATATTCCCAATTTTTATCTATTCTGCTTCATTTAGTTGAAAATGCTGTTCACCTACTACATTGGTTTCCTATCTACCTATAGCTTACAGCCCACAAATTAAAAATCTTCTAACATTTATGGGGCCAGCAGGTGGCATGGTGATTAAAGGTCTGAACTCACATGGCTGCCCATGGTTTGAGTCCCGACCTGGCAACTTAAAATCACACTGGACACACATGTTTGTGTACCCAAAATCCCAGGAGGAGCATGAAGGAGAAAGTATTCTGGCATGAACATCCCCTTTGGGGATAATTTCTCATGTTCTTTCTCACTGTCTGTCTGGCCCATGGATGAGCCCTATTGCAAAAACCATAAAAAATATATAAATTTGAAAATTATCCAATGTACAGAGCACTTAGTAGATTTAGCAAAAATTTATACCTCATCATGTTCATTGATCTTAAATGAAAGAGGTCTGCATTTTTGTTTATGCCATTTCTCCAATCATCAAAAGGGGTGACAAAGAAATTCTACAATGGACCGGCTAGTAGCATGGTGGTTAAGCTGGCTAGATCCCACAAGGCTGTACTCAACTTACTTGAACAATATGGCGAGCACATGTACATGCCTGCCCAAAATTCCAAATATAAGGAGAAATGGAAAAGAAGAGATTGTAGCATGATCATTTCTCATGGAGAGGGGGGAATCTTGCTTTTTCACTTTATCTCTCCCTTTCTGGTGAGTACATGCAACATTTGGGGGCAATTTAAACAAGAAAAGAAAAAAAATTACAAGTTGTCTAGTGTTAATTTTTTATTCATTGCTTCATTCTCTCCAATTTATCCAAAAATCATTTGTTTATTGCTTCCTA
>NW_006159809.1:355765-357958 GCF_000334495.1 Tupaia belangeri chinensis | reverse complement strand
TGAGAAAGTAAGCAACCAGGTCCAGGACTTGAACTGCGGTCGGCCATGTGGGAATTCAGCGCCCTTAACCACCGCTACACTTGCCTGTCCCTGTCTTCAGTTTTTTAAGTTGAAAACAAACTGGTAGTGTAAAACAGAATGATTTTTTGTTGACTAAACTTTTCACTAAAGATAAACAACTTAAGTTGTGATTTCCAATTTTCTCCTCTCCTTTTAGGAAAATTAATAAAATCTCTCATAAACAAAAGGAGTTTTGGGGTGAACAGTGATTTGGAGAAAGTGGGCCTATTAGGGTTAGATGGTGGAATGTGCTATATAGTAAATTAAATTGATAGCTAATAATAAGAACTATGTGAATGACATTACCTTAGAAAGATCTATCAAGTTATAGTGAGCATTTGACAAGTAGACCTAATTTATATCACTTTTTCATTCATTTTTAACACCCACTTCTTACTATTTAATTGTGTGATTTCATATTGGGTCTCATCTCAGCCTAATTTACTTGTGTTAAAATTTACCACTGTAGGGCTTATGGATATCTCCATTTTCAGGTAACTTTGATCATTTGAATATTTTATAATTGTACTGGTGTGAGGTTGACATTGTGTTATTATTTTTCTACAAAGTAAATTTGTTTGTGGATAGTTTGAAACATACTTTATTTTCATTCTTCCAGTTAAAATTAACTACAAGACTGCAGACTTCTAACACCTCCTTCAAACTCAATTCTTTGCAACTATCAGTTTCACATCCCAGTGATTTAAATGCCGTGAGTCATTGAGACTAAACAAAAGAGCTAAAGAAGCTTTGAAACAAAAATTGGATTATGGTAGTCACAGGTTTTCTCAAGAACAACTCTGAGAAGCAAAGTAGTAGCTTGACCCAGTAGATAAAGACTCTAAGACTATTGTAGGAAAGGAGAACATGGCCGAAAAGGGGGAAAAAAAAGTTAACTGTAGAAAGTATATGCATGAGGGTGAGAGAAATAGACAGAGAGAGAGAAACAGTTGGAGTGTAAATAGTCTTGTCACTCTGCTACCCCTTTTCCAAGCCCTCCAGCTCCTCAGGATCTTGGGAACCTGCAAGTGTGGATTTGGACCACTAAGGATATGAACCACTGTCACCATATCACTTCCAGTGCTTCAGGGAGCTAGCATAAAATACATAAGAATAAATGCCCATAGACAGGGCCAGTAGGTGGTGTGATGGTTAAGGGGCTGGAATTCCCACATGGCTGTGGGTTGAGTCCTGGACCTGGTGGCTTTCTCTCTCTGTCTCTATCTCTGTCTCTCTTGCAAAGCTCAAGTGAATAATAATAATAAATAAATAAATAAAATAATTCTTAAAAAAGCAATAGACTACAATGTAGTAAATATTCATTTTACTTTCTTTAAATATTGTATAAGCAAGGTAGAAGGATGTATATCCTTTGTGGAGGTATTTAAAAAGCATACAGAGAAAACAGTGAGTGGCAGGTTCCTGGTCAACCTGAACACACCATGTGTGATTGTGAATGTCTGTAATTCTAGTTTATTAGGAGGCTGGGACTAGAGGACTATAGCAAGACAAAACCTGTCTCTGTTTCTCTTCTTTGCATTCTTTTTCTCTCTCTTACTCTTTCTTTCTTTCTTTTTTTCTATTTTTTGGTAATAGGGCGCATGTACCCACCAGAAAGACAGAGACAGAGAGACAGAAAGCTAGAAATCACCCTTCGGGTGGATGCCCACGCCGCAATCCCTTCTCCTCCATTCTCCTCTCGGGATCTTGGGCACGCACGCACACGCGCCCAGCGTGAGTTCTAAGCCACCAGGTCCGGGACGCGAACCGTGGTCAACCACGTGAGAATCCAGCGACATAGCCATTATACTAACTGCTGGATCCCTCTTACTCTTTCTTATGAAAGAAAACAAAAAGCCAATACACCAGGTGCTACTGCCTTTCTTTTCCTTCGCTTCCCTTTATTCCTTCTGAAATATGAAATCAGAGTTGCCTTTCTTTAATTAAAGCAATCGGTACAACTACTGGTATAACCATAAATAAATAAATAAAATAATTCTTAAAAAGGCAATAGACTACAATGTACTAAAAGTTCATTTTACTTTCTTTAAATATTGTGTAAGCAAGGTAGAAGGATGTATATCCTTTGTGGAGGTATTTAAAAAGCATACAGAGAAAACAGTGAGTGGCAGG
>NW_006159809.1:342394-355520 GCF_000334495.1 Tupaia belangeri chinensis | reverse complement strand
CACGCCGCAATCCCTTCTCCTCCATTCTCCTCTCGGGATCTTGGGCACGCACGCACACGCGCCCAGCGTGAGTTCTAAGCCACCAGGTCCGGGACGCGAACCGTGGTCAACCACGTGAGAATCCAGCGACATAGCCATTATACTAACTGCTGGATCCCTCTTACTCTTTCTTATGAAAGAAAACAAAAAGCCAATACACCAGGTGATAGTGCCTTTCTTTTCCTTCGCTTCCCTTTATTCCTTCTGAAATATGAAATCAGAGTTGCTTTCTTTAATTAAAGCTATCGGTACAACTATTGGTATAACCATTCAATTTAAATTCCATGGCAATTTTTTTTTTTTCTGTTAGCTTCTTTTTTTTACAATATCCTCAAAACCTCTCTGTGTCCTATTTTGGTATTTGTCTCTTATATTTTGAACTTTGGATAATCCCATTTTTTGGTAGCTCTTCACAGAATGATTCTAGTCTCCAGAGTTATCAACTCATTTTTATTTCCTCTCTCGCTCATTGAGCAGTGACATATTTCTCTATGAAGAAGGTTGAAGATGAACCACAGGCTTTAACTTCTTTCTCCCCTCTCCTGAAAGTGCCAGTCTTCCACTGATAAGTTGTACAGCTCTGAAATGATAGCTAGTTGACCCGACTAGACTTTAGCTATATCATTTCTCATGAATGCAGCAACTCCTGGAATATGACCTAGAACTCTCTCTTATACAAAGTACAAAATATAATATTGCATGAAGTACAAAATATTATTAAAGCCATCAAGAGAAATGAATGTTGAAGTGGGGAGATTAATGTCTCTGTACTGACTGACATGCATGGCATTCCCTTTTGAAAAAACAATGTAATACACTGTAAAGTTATATGCAATCTAATGTAGTATAAAGAAGATTATGATGATAATAAAAAAATTTTAAAAAAAGATAAATGGATGCTCAAAATACTACTTTAAAAAATGCCTGCACATAAAACTTCACTTCCAGCCACTACACTTGGGATAGATAGTGAACTATGTTTTTTGATTTTACACAAATCTACCCCTTTGCATGCCGTTTTAGCAATGATTCATTTACAGTGCTTTTCTTATTCTGCCCCAGGTCCCCGCAACTCACATACACTTTGCCTCTTTTGTGTGCTTTCTTTTAAGTTAGATTTTTATAATGAAGAGGCATTGGAAAGAAACTGGAAAAAGAATTTCATGCCTTTGCTTTGTCTGTCTGGGCATGGGTCTCCAGTGCTGATTACATTTTCACTATCTTTTTCCTGTACCGCAGAGCTCTTCCTTCCAAGTGAGTAGCTCCATGACACGGAGCTTCCTCTGTTCTTTCAACCTTTGCCAGGTGAGCTGAGCCTTTAGGGGGCAGTAATACTCTTCCACCTTTTTCTTCTCTCCCTCGAGAAAGTAGCAACTACTCCTGTTAATCTTGGATTATTTTTTACCCTTTCCTATTTGACAATTGTTCTCCTGTAACACATTGAGCTACTAGTTTTGATAAGTCTTTCTACTGAAGTAAACGGAGTCATACAGATTTTCCTGACCAAGCAGACTAGTAGATTTTTTTGTTTTGTTTTCTCTATAGGGTGCATGCACTCGCCAGAAAGAGACAGAAAGCGAGAAATCACCCCATAGGGGTGGTGGGGGGGGAATGGCCATGCCTCAACCCTCTCCTCCATTCTCATCTCGGGATCCTGGGCACGCAAGCACAAGCACCTGGTGTGGGTTTAAACCATCGGGTCCAGGACTCGAACCATAGTCGACTACATGGGAGTCCAGTGACATAGCCATTATGCTAACTGCTGGTCCCTGGACTAGTAGATTTTAAAATAAGGGATATGTATTCCTGGGTGGATCTGTGCAAGCTGCTGGATTTCAACACTGATTTGATTTCTGGATAAAATATTTTGAAAGCCCACTCAGGAATGTTGGGAAGAAAGGCTTTCTCAGCTCTATTTCTGCTCCCCTGGCCAGGCCTATGCACGCTTACATTTATTTAAACAAGTGGCATAACATTTAAGAATTTATTATGTGAACAGCTAAATGTCTCAAATACAAGATGGTGAACTTATCTTTCTGAAGGAAATAAAATAAGCAATTTTACATTCACAAAGAAAACTTTCACATACTATTATTTCCTATTAGATACTATTATTTTTAAAAAAGATATCTTTGACAGATTTCTCATTTTGAGATCTGTCTTGTTTGCATGATGATTCTTAACCTTAAAATTTTGTATGTCTGCATTGTCCAATATTTCTTTCCATGCTCTTTCAAAATTGAAGTAAGTCATTTGATAAATATTTTGTGAGATGTTTTTAATTAAAGATTCAAAGTTCTGCCTTTGACACCAAGTGAGATTCAAAATCCCTAGACCCAATAAAGAGAAACCAGTTCTTCCCTAAGAATAAATTAATTGGGAACCAGCAGTTAGCATAATGGCTATGTCGCTGGTCTCCCACGTAGTCGACCGCGATTGGCGTCCTGGACCCGGTGTCTTAAAACTCATGCCTGGCGTGTGTGCGTGCGTACCCAAGATCCCGAGAGGAGAATGGAGGAGAAGGGATTGTGGAGTGACCATCCCCGTGGGGGGTGATTTCTCACTTTCTGTCTCTATGTCTCTCTCTCTGCCTATCTGGCGAGCGCACGTACCCTATAGCGAAAACCTCTCTAAAAAAAAAAGAATTGAATAAATTAATTGACCAAGAAACAAAATCTCTATCAGAATTTAGCCATGTAAAATTAACCCTGTGCACTATATTAATACATAGGATGATACTTGAAACACAGTAGATTCCTCAACTAAATACAGTGTTTTACCTTTTAAAAAAATTGCTATAGGGCACATGCACTTACTAGAGAGACACCGATAGAAAAGGAGAGAAGCTATAGGGCACATGCACTTACTAGAGAGACACAGATAGAAAAGGAGAGAGAGAGACAGAGAGAGAGGAAATGAGAAAGCACCTCTCAAGGGGGATGACTATGTTGAGATCCCTTCCTCTCCATTCTTTTCTCAAGATTGCGGGTATGCACACACATGCAGCCACTGTGTTTTTTTTTTTTTTTTTTTTTTTTTTTTTTTTGGGGTTTGTTCTTTTGGGGGAGGGCGCCTGAGACAGACAGAGAGACATAGAGACAGAAAGCGAGAAATCACCCCCCATGGGGGATGGTCACGCCGCAATCCCTTCTCCTCCTTTCTCCTCTCGGGATCTTGGGCCTTCACACACACGCACCCGGCGTGAGTTCTAAGCCACCGGGTCTGGGATGTGAACCGTGGTCGACTACATGGGAGTCAGCGACATAGCCATTATGCTAACTGCTGGTTCCCCCCACTGTGTTTTTTAAGGCACCAGGTCTGTAACTTGAACTGCTCATCAGCCCCATGGGACCCAGTCTTCTTAACCTCCACACCACGTAGGTGGCCCAATACAAGGTTGGAAATGGAAACATTTTCTTTAAACTAACAACTTAGAAAGTACATAGTAAATTTCTTGTGCATATCCTAATTCTGGTATCACCTCATTAAACTCATGTAATTAAGAATCTAGACCTGTCAAATGTCTGCAAATCCATCAACTTCTAAAATGTAACTCCTGGTGAATTCAAGCATATTACAATAAAACTCAGCGGAAAACTTTCTGCTCCTGATCAGGGAAAGCCTTGGCTTTTACAGTTTCTCTGGAATTTGGGCACCATATTTTGTCCACCTGAGTGGTGTATGTATTGCTAAGCAAGGAAACAACAGTGTGGAACAGTTTGCAGGGTGGGGGTGGATAGAATGTTTAATCAGGGACACATGGTTTTTGAGGCTTTTAGGCACTGTTATTTTATGCCCTCGTTTGGACTTTAATATCCCTGATAAATAGATAGCTAAGAAAATGCATGTGGTTTCTGAAAATTGCTAACATTACATTTTCTAGAAACTGTTCTCTTTAAATAACCCTTGGTTTTGGACCATGGTAGACCACTCTGTCTGATCCTTCTTACACTATTACATTGTATACAACTACCAAACTATCTTGGTGTCTTGGCCATTCTCAACAAACTATGTTGTGCCTGAAGTGGCAGTTTGTGCTGTGTTTGGTCAACTTCTCCAGCAGGAGACAATATTGCTAACCTTAGGACAATATAAATGATAGCTAGAAAATGTTAAGCCTTTAAGTAATATTTACACAATCATCTTATTACTAGCAAATTATAGGACACACACACACACACACACACACACAACCTAATTGTAACTAAGCTCTACAACTCTGGGTCCTATGTAGGAAAGCAATACTTATTTTAAAAAATGAATTGGCTGCAGTTTCCAAGCAGCAGATGAGTAGGTTTGGATCTAATTTTTTGCTACTGCTGAGTTTAATCTCACGAAGTCCTAATTTACTTCTTCATTCTCTCCTTCTATTATGCCTTTCAGATTCACCATGACAACTGCTTTTCTTTCACTTCTTCTCTAGTGTCTTTTACCTCATAATTTAGAATCCTTCTGTTTTAGCCCCGTAATATTCTCACCCTCAGTGGAAAAATTATCCATTTAAACCTTATGTATACCTTTGATTCCTAGAAATGCCACCAGAACTTTATGTCAAGAAAATAGCAATTTTCATAAGTTCCTGGGTGTTAGAAACAAAGAAGAAAACTATGTCTGTAGGATGCTTTATGTACCCGAGCATCGAGATCAGACATGGCTATTGCTTGTTGAAGATGACATCAAACTTATTGACACTTCTACAGAGAGGCGAGGATTAATGCCACTTGCTTGGATTTGAGGTGGCCCTAGAGACTTTCTTGGCCAATATAATGTATGAGTGAATTTACTGTGAGACTTTGGAAGCTGATTAACTTGAGTGCTTACGTCTCCTTCCTAGATTTCTGGAACGTTTGTTCTTGAAGCTTGCAGCCACCATGTAAGAAGTGTAGCTACCCTCCTGCAGAAAACATATGAAGGGATCAGAGGCTCCATGGAGAAAAGGAAGAGCCCAAGTGATCCAGGCTTTTCAGCTACCTTTTCTAAAGTGTTGCCAGACATTTGAGTGAAGCCATGTTGAACCATCCAGACCACTAACTACCATGAGTGAGCCCTGCTGAGGCTATATTGGAGCAAGAAATAAAATTCCCTAAGGAACTATGTCCTAAGTCTGCAGCCACAAAACAATGAGATAAAATAATATAATTGCTGTTCAGGCCACTAAGTTATGGAGACAGTTATGAATCAACAGAGGCATGATTCAATATTCAATGCATTTGCTGAGCACCCTGATCAGATGGACAATGACAACAGTAATATAGCTGTCCGAGCATTTATTACCATAACCATGATGTGAATTATATTTTGCATTTTATCATTCAAAATATTGTTTTGTCCGAAACAAATTATCTTGCAGTATCCAAATGACTAGACGTTTAAGTTATAAGCCACCTTATATTAATTTCATTCTATTTTTAAGCCAATATAAATTTCTTTATGAATCGGTTTTGAAATCAATAAAAATCGATTTAGGAATCGAATAAGAGTAGTTGATCAGGAGTGAGGAAAAACTTCATTTAAAATAAAAGTAACACTATTTAAAAATTCTGCCTTCCAATAAAAAATTTTAAAAAGCAAATATGGGGTGTGTGGGGGAAGGCTGTGTATTTTCCTGCATTTAACATACATCTGTATTCATTTATTTACTGACTTTGTTCATGAGTTGATCTAAAGCCAAAACACTATGACAGTCTTGCTAGGTTTTAGCTTCTAAAGAGTTGCAAAAAATGTTCACTTTTTTTCATTTTTAATTATGAGACTGTGTCTGCCAGTTAAACAAAATCTGCTGGCATTTTCGCTGTCTCCAACTGTTAAGCAGCAGAAATGGTGATGACAGAATAGCAGTCAGTGCCTAGGCAACCCTCTAGCATCCTGAAGACAGCATTGATGTTTCCTTTTGTTTTTGTTTTGTTTTGAATACACTCACACACCTACAAAACAACAGGGCTGTCATCGAAGTCTACCACTAAAAACAGCTTAATTGAATCATCAGAACTTTAATGGAATCTGGCGAAAGAGAATAAAGGACGAGTATTTGTGCTAAATGTGTTTAGTACAAGTCAAAACTGAATTTTACGTGCGGTATATAGCATTCAAGCAAAGGAGCGTAATACCTTTCAGTTTTACCGCCTGTATCTTGACTCTCCATTTCTCACATTTTCACTGGTTGTCCTCTTGGAAATAACCAACCAAAAGCCACAAATCTTTTTGTGTAGGAGAGCAGCATGCTATTAATTTTTTTATATTTCCCATTTACTCTATTAAATTAGAGGTTTAAATAAGCTACATATAAAATATTACATTTATTTGGCCTCAGGATTTAAAAAATTCCTGGCCATACTTTCTGTAAACATTACAGAACCAGAAAGAAAAACAGACAAACAAACCAAACTCTTCTGGGAAGATACAGGAGAAAACCATGTCTTAGACGATTATTTTTGGGAGATGCCATGAAAATTTTACAGAAACAATGAGGTAATGGAACATCTGTAATGAAAAATCAAAATAATTGCTAACTGAAGGGTATCTTTTGCAGAAAAGTCGAACCGTTTTAAAAGAAAGATTGATCTAGAAGATCTGAAAACCACAAGTAAGCACTTACTAAAGAAAACAGGTTAGTAGAAAACCCAATGAACAAAAAAGTATTTTAATGAGTACTTCTTGAAAGAAATAATTGGTGGGGACCAGCAGTTAGCATAATGGCTATGTCGCTGGACTCCCATGTAGTCGACCATGGTTCGCGTCCGGGACCCAGCAGCTTAAACTCATGCTGGGTGCGTGTGCATGTGTGCCCAAGATCCCGAGAGGAGAATGGAGGAGAAGGGATTGCAGCTTGGCCATCCCCCCTGGGGGGGTGATTTCTCACTTTCTGTCTGTCTGTCTCTCTGTCTGTCTGGCGAGCGCATGCGCCCTATAGCAAAAACCTCTAAAAAGAAAGAAAGAAAGAAAGAAAGAATTGGTTAGAAAAGAAGAAATCTTAATAGTCTTCCTGACTACAAACAGGTTTTCAGATGTAAAACTCTGAGTGTCAGACAGACTAACTTGAAAAAGGAAATTTACTTGTATCTTGGAAGAATTTATGGACTCATATGACAAAGAAAAATATATAAGAGAAGAGTTTATGTATAAAAAAGAGTTATGTATAAAAGAAAAACGAATCAGCATAGGAATCAACTTCTTATCCACAATACTAAAAGTTAGACATTGGTGGGATTTATAAACCTTAGAAAAATAGCAGACTATATATTCTGAAAACTTCTCCAACTTCAGAATTCCTGAAAATGCTGGATAAAATACAGCCATCTTTCTTTCTGCACAAACTTACAGACTTAGCTCAAGAAAGTACGAGAAAATCGACTAGTGCAAACTTAGCATGAAACGAGAGTTGCCCGGCAGATCCTGAATGACAAAAATCCTCTGGTCAACCATGGCTGGGGAGATAGAACTGCCCATCCTGATTCCTAAGGACACTGCAATGCCTTCAGTGCATAGTCAAAAAAGGTAGTTATAAAGTATCTTTACTGGTGAAACATTTTTTCCTTTGGTATACATATGAATGGAAAATAAAGACAATCTTTCCTAAGAATTTGTAATCACAGCCTCACCCTATGCACATACAGAGTTTAAATGTACATTACCTCTGTGATCTGAAAATCATTCCAAGAAAGAATTTCAAAGTAGACCTAAGTTAGTGACTTCCAGGTCCCCAAACAAACAAGGGCAAATTCTCTCTAGAAGAACACAGCCTAACCTAGACTTCTTAGGTCACTTAAATGAGAAAACAGATCCTGGAATAAACAAATGTCAGATAATAAACAAAAATAGTTAAAAACCCTTAAAATCTATAAGTAGTTGAGATAGTGACATTATCAGAAATGAGTATGAAAAAATTATACGTTAAAAGTTAATAAATGAGAGATTAAGTAACATGAACAACTATTAGAATCTATAAAAAAAAGGTAAGATATATTTGAAATAAGTAGAAGTAGACTTTAAGAAACCATGATTTTGAAGTAACAACATACGTTATTTAAAGAGCAAATTTAAAATAATCGAATATAGAATTAATTAGTTAGGAAATTAATCTGAAGAAGTTATCCAACAACACATACAAAAAACATGAAATAGCATACATATAAAAGAAACAAAGAGGGACCAGCAATTGACATAATAGCTATTTTGCTGGACTCCAATGTAGTCGACCGCGGTTTGAGTCTCGGACCCGGTGGCTTAAACTCATGCCAGGCATGTGTGCATGCGTGCCCAAGATCCCAAGAGGAGAATGGAGAAGGAAATGTGGCATGGCCATTCTCTGTGGGTGGTGATTTCTTGCTTTCTATCTCTCTGTCTCTCTCTCTCATTCTGGCGAGCGCACGTGCCCTATAGCAAAAAACCTCTCCAAAGGGGGAAAAAAAAGAAACAAAGAGATGTTGTGGTGATGGGGGACTGAGAAGCAGACACTGTGCTACAAAGGGGGAAAAAAAAGAAACAAAGAGATGTGGTGGTGATGGGGAGTGAGAAGCAGACACTGTGCTGTTTTTCAAGGTAAAGGTCTCAGCATCATTTTCAAGTAAGTAGTGAAAGTACTAGATTTTTAACAGAATGGAATAGGCCACTTCTGTAGAATATATGGTTGAGAGTAATCTGGGGTTTCCAGAATATTTGAAAGAATCAAAACAGAAATTATCTTCCCATGTCTCTGAGTTCTGCTCCTCTTCTTATTTTATTTTTTAGAGTTTTATTTATTTATTTTTATAGCCGCCCCCCCCCGCCCCGCCCCATAGGGCATGCACACTTGCTGGGGAGAGAGAGACAGAGATGGCGAGAAGGAAAGTGAGATCTTATCTATAATATTGTATTATGTTTCATTGTTAATACCTCTTGACCATAACAATGTCTTAGACATTCCTTAGTTTTGGTGACACAGCTTTGTATAGTGATCATGTATATCACAGAATGCCCTTTACACATACTTATTTTTTAGCTTTGAGTATAAACATTAGAACTTTACTTTTGGCTCAAATTGTTCTATGTTTGACCATTGGCAATTTTTTCAGTTGCTTTTTGTGATATGATTCTCTCATTTTTTTTCTTCCTTTTTAATGTTTCTTTAAACTCTAATAGTACAAGAATGTCCAAGTTCACCTCATGTACATCTCCCCAGCCCTAGAATCCACTGTCTCCAAGGAATTCTGGTTCTATTTAATGAAGAACAGTATTAGAAATGTAGATCTGAGTGCTAGGTGAGTTGATTGCTAATGCGATGTCATTAACATGCCCTCTAAGCTGACAGAGCGAAGTGATACGTGTGTATATGTTGACTTTATATATACACATTCCTATCAAGAGTTTTCTTTGTAACCTAGATTTATACTAAGCTAAATATAAGTTTACACTAATATCTCTATTTCTAATCTGTGATCATAAAAAAATTGAGACGCCTTCCCTTCTAACTTCTAACTACTACATTAAAAAAACCTGTCTTCCTTTATCTTCATCCATTTACTTGGTGCATGCATGTCCAAAATCCCTAGGGAAAAATGGAGGAGAAAGGATTGTGGCATGACCATTCCCCTTGGGGTCCAATTTGTCACTTTCCCTCTCGGTCTCCATGTGTCTCTCTCCAGAAGCTCACACACCAAATAGCAAACACTTAGAGTGGATTTCTCGTAGAAAACATATTTTCAGTTTTTACATTCAGACAATCTGTTTTTTAATTGGCATGTTTAAGTCAATAAACATCTAAAAATAGATGATGAATATTAAAAAGGACCATAAAATAATTGCTTTAGTATCATATTTGTAAGTTTTATATTTTTGCACTTATTTCTATTTCTTAGTATTTGCCTCTTTACCTTTCCTGCTTACATTGAGCATTTCATGTGATACTGTCTTCTTTCTTATATCAAGTACTGTTTTCAATATTTTGTGAAATTTACCATGAGGACTCATTTGGCTTAGTTGAAGTTTACTGGAAAATAGTCCCTAAGGCAGAGATTTAAATGCATAAGGTGTTATCAAGAATTAATTCTGTGGTTCCTTGTTCAGTCAAATCACCATTCAAATGTCATTGTATACTCAAGATATCTACAAGTTTTCAAGCCCTCAGAATATTTACCACACGAAGACACACATTAAAAATCTATGAAAATGGGGAACCAGCAGTTAGCGTAATGGCTATGTCACTGGACTCCCACGTAGTCGACCGCGGTTCGTGTCCCGGACCCGGTGGCTTAAAACTCACGCCGGGCGCGTGTGCGTGCGTGCCCAAGATCCCGAGAGGAGAATGGAGGAGAAGGGATTGCGGCGTGACCATCCCCCCTGGGGGGTGATTTCTCGCTTTCTGTCTCTATGTCTCTCTCTGTCTGTCTGGCGAGCGCACGCGCCCTACAGTGAAAATCTCTACAAAAAAAAAAAAAATCTATGAAAATGTATTCAAATATTAAATGTAGAAACTCTAAATATATAGAGACTAAGATGAACCTTATCAAATTAATTTTTGTTGGGGCCAACCAGTCGTGGTGGTGAAGGCAGCTAAGTCCCATATGGCTGACTGGGAAGATCAAATCCCAGATTAGTGACTTGAAAAATATGTTAGTCATCAAAAATCCTGAGAAAAATGAAGAAGAAGGAATTGCACCATAACTATTCCTCATGGGGACTGCTTTCTCACTTTCTCTCCCCTCTATCCAGTGAGTACATGCACTCCCTGGGAAAATTTTTTCAAAGATAATTTTTGATTAAAAAAGATGAAAAGAATATTTATATGCTAGAAAAAAAGTAAAACAAGGGAAATTGAAGGGTATGTATTAAATTCTTTTCAATAATCATGATCCAACCAAACAATTGTATCACCTAAAAGATGACACCTTGCTGTGGTGAATTACTAGTGAGTCATTCTCCCTAATTTTTCAGTTATTTTCTGGATCAATGCTAATGTTTCTAATGATTGCTACTTTAATTCTCAGTGATTTTGATATATGGATGGATTGTGATCCCAACTTCTAGCCTCCAATGGCAGAATTAACCTCTATTGGCTTTTTATTCTGCTTCAGTGGTCCTGTCCATCACCCAGTCTCAACCATACAATCCCAATCACGTCCTACAATTTTTATTTTCCAGTAACTCTAATCCATACACAAATTTTATTTGATATTATTTTATTCATGACAATGAACCCATGTCTACTTTTCTCACATACTTCATTACCATAACTCCACAATTCTTTGTCCACTGACATACTAAATCTGTCTATCCCATTACCTTTTACCACCTTTTTCCTTTTTTACTTACCAATATTAAATTCCATGGTCCAGCACCCTAATAATTTTCTTGCAAATGTCCTCAGTTTCCTCATGCTCTGATTTAGTCTTGCTTCATCATGTTCACTTTCTAAAATCGCCACTCTGATTAAATGTAACTCAGCCTACTCTACACCCACATCAATGCAACTAATGTGCCTATATATATGCATATATATATACATATATATATATATATATTTATATTGCATTGACAAGCCCCACTTTAAAACATGACCATGATTATATAGTAGTCTCCAAATGCACACTAATTATACTTTATTGCTCTAACCTTATATTCTACCATTCCTTGGATAATTGTTTTACTTATTTTTTAAATCCCCGAATCTTATACTACATCTTCCCTCATGCTCACTCTTAGCTGATAAACTTCTCAAACTTCGCTGAGAAAAATAAAATAATCAGAAGCAAACTTCCACAGACTCCCACAACTTCATTTACCAGTCCTTCACCATCTGCACCCAAATTATCTACCTTCCCACCTGTTACTATAGTGAACCATCTGTGCTCTACATGAAGCCAGTATCCCCCTTTCACTCTAGATCTCATAACTTCTGAGTTACCAAAAGAAGTGGCTCCAACGATGATTCTTTCTCCTGCTTTGTTAATCTTTCCTCCTTTATTATATCACTTTTTAAACCTAGAAATATGGTATGATCTTTCCAGTTAGAAAAAAAAAATCAATATGCTATTCTTTATCCACTTTTCTACATGAGTATATTCCACTTCTTTCCTCTGTTCTGCAGCAAAATTGCTTTTAAAATATGTTCACTCATTGGCTCTAATATCTTTACTTCTTTTCTAAATCTATTTAAATCTGGTTTTTGCTTCTAACATTCCACTCTTCATGCCAAAGTCGTCAATAACACTATAGCTGCTCATTGAATGAGTCATTGTAAGTGCCACCTTATTTGTCATTCTTGCCTCCCTTTTACACTTGATGTCGAATATACCACACTCATCTGGGTTTTTTCCTACGGCTAATTATGCCTTCTCAGTCAGCTTTCCTTCTTTGTTAATGTTAAGGACTTCGTTTTGAGATTTAGTCCCAAGATTTATTCCTTGTTTTCTTCTTCAGTTTAATTACAATAAGTGCCTTTGTAATATCTTTAAAATCTACAAAATTCTGGTAACTCTCAAATTTATATGTATACCTAGGGTTTAATTTCCTAAATGTAAACCCATACTCATCTCCTATCTCCATTTGGAAGTTTAATAAACATCCATATTTTGAATCCAAACTGAACTTATATTCCCTCCCCCACCCCCTCAAGCTTAGCCCACAGATATCCTAGTTCTCTAAACTAATGACAACTCCTGTTCTAATTGTTCCAGCTTATTACCTGATTATTTTCTCTTGCATACAAAATTCATAATTCTAAGAAATATTGCTTGAACTATCTTTACAATATATCTAGAATTGGGGCCAGCAGGTAACATGATGGTTAAGGTGCTGGACTTCCACCTGGTTAACTACAGTTCAAGTTTCAGACCTTGTGGCTTGAGAATCATGCCAGGTGTGTGCGTGTGCATGTGTGTGCCCAAAATCTCAAGAGGAGAATGGAGGAAAAGGGACTGCAGTGCGACCATCCTCCCTGGGGGGTGATTTCTCACTTTCCCTCCTACTATCTCTCTCTCTCTCTTTCCACTGACCACACATATCTATGTCGAAGACCTTAAAAATATATACATACATAAAATAAAAGACATAATATACTGTATTATATATAATAAAATTTAAGCCATGAAATGTATCTATTATATATAATACT
>NW_006159809.1:326394-342319 GCF_000334495.1 Tupaia belangeri chinensis | reverse complement strand
TACATTATACTCTTATATTATAATTATGTATTACATAATAATAATATGTATATAAAATCACATAGATTCAGAATTAATTACTAGCTTGATATTTTCCACCCACCATCATCTTTCAGAATTTTGTTTTTGTTTTTGCAATAAAGTCCTGTTTTCTTATTTCTAATATTATCCACTTCAGTCTGTACCTAAAACAATGAAACAACCCTTTCACCATAGAAGGCTAGTTTTGCTTTTCTTCATTTAAAAGTGTCCAATAGTTCTGCCTCTTGCTCGAGGTAAAAGCTACGATCCACACAATCACACACAGGAATGTGTGCAAATGCCTCTCCGTTACATTATCTTTTAGAGCTCATGTTCTCCTCCCCATCACTCATTCTGCCATCCTGCACGTCCTCGTTCATCTTGTGTTCTTGAGATAGCTCTCTCATCTTCTGAATGACTTGGAACATCATGTTTTCTTCAGTTTGATATAACAATATTATTTTATCCTCATCGAACTGAGAAATGTGTATAATTTCAAACTCTTATATTCTCTTCTGGACTTTTTAAAGATTATTTTTAAAATTATTGTCATTGGGAGCAAATGCTCACCAGAGAGAGACAGAGAGAGGAAGAGTAAGAAATCACTCACCAGAGTTTTGTTTTGTTTTCTAATTTTGCCAGAGGGTGAGTGTGCTTGCCAGAGAGAAATAGAGAGACAGAGACGGGGAGAGAGGAAAAGGAAATGTGAGAAGAAACCCCCATGGGGAATGGGCCACACCACAATCCCTTCTCTATTTCTCCATCCAGTCGTGATTTTGATTTCCCATGCTGTCAGGATTTGGGCCGTGCACACACACCCACCCTGCATGTTTCTCAGATAGCAGATTTGATCTTCAGAGTTAGCTCTGTAGGATTTGGCTGCCTTAACCACCAGGCCACAGAGCCAGCCCTCTCTATATTTTGAAAGCACTTATCATCTTCTAACCTACTGTATACATTAAATAATGTACTTAATTTATTTTTATCTTTCCCTTATCTAAAATATAGGTACCAGGAGGGCAGGTCATTTTGTACCTGTTGTATCCTATGGGCATTGAATGGTGCTACTCACCTAGTAGATGCTCAATAAAAATAAACAAATATGTTGACTTAATAAATTAATTATTTTCTATTATTGAACCAACCTTGAATTACTAGGATATTTCATTCTAGAAATGTTCTTCTCATTAGTAAACTATTTAATAACACTTAGATATATTGCTCTTTTTTTCTTTTTCTTTTTTTTTTTTTTTTGAGAGGTTTTTGCTATAGGACACGTGCACTCGCCAGACAGACAGAGAGAGACAGAGAGACAGAAAGCGAGAAATCACCCCCCCAGGGGGGATGGCCACGCCACAATCCCTTCTCCTCCATTCTCCTCTCAGGATCTTGGGCACGCACGCACATGCGCCTGGCATGAGTTTTAAGCCAACGGGTCCGGGACACGAACTGCAGTCGACTACATGGGAGTCCAGCGACATAGCCATTACGCTAACTGCTGATCCCAATATATTGCTATTTTAAAATCTGTATGTTTATAAATTATGCATCTGTTGCTTTCTGCTCTGCAGTGTCTGTATCAGGATTTTATATTATAATTATTAACGTTATATAATGTTTTGAGACTTGTATCTAAGCTCTGTTTTATTTTAAAGACTGGAAACTTATTCCTATATATAAAACATTTAGTGCTCTAATAATTTAAACTGGATGTCTCATCACTAAAATCATAGATTAATTAAATTTGTTAACAACCTTGCAACATGAAACCTAGAAACCATTACTTTCACTGGTATAATATGATATTAACTTAGTTATAAAATTGATTATATACATTTGAATTTTAAGTATTTTTATGTTAAACACTATTTAGCCATAATTTAAACTTCTTTAAGAATTAAAAAATTTTGAATTCTTTAAAAATTTTAATAGAGAAAAACCTGGACAAATAATTTATCTTTATTTCAAATTTTTTCAAGAATAACTTAGGACTTATGAAATCTGAAGTATTTGTGTGTGGATGTGGATACATGATACCTGCACATACATGTGTAAGAGCCTGTATAATAACTACGTTTGAAAACCATAATACACGGGACCAGGAGTTGGTATAATGGCTATGTTGCTGAACTCCCATGTAGTTGACCACGGTTCAAGTCACAAATCCAGTGGCTTAAACTCACACTGGGCGTGTGTGCGTGTGTGCCCAAGATCCCGAGAGGAGAATGGAGTGGAAGAGAAGGGATTGCAGCACGGCCATTCCCCCCGGGGGGTGATTTCTCGCTTTCTGTCTATTTCTGTCTTTCTGGTGAGTGCATGTGCCCTATAACAAAAATTCTAAAAAAATAAATAAATTAACAATAAAACCCACAATAGTCTTTTCATTCTATCATTGAGACTACATCCAGGGATATAGTGCCATTTTTTAAAGAACTGTTCATTATTATTATTATTTTAATTTACCAAACAGAAACAGAAGGAGAGGGAAAATGAGAAAGCAAGCTGACAGGTTTGGGACTTGAATCATTGTCAGCCAAATGAGAGTCCAGTGCCTCAAGTACAACACCATCTGGCAGCCCTAGTGTCATCTGTTACATCACGTGAAAGAAGTCAGTTCTGGTGATGGGAATGAGCCTGGCGTGTTGAAAGAACATGAGGAAAGACTCTCAGTCTGGGACAGGATATATAATGTGAGAGTTCTGAGAGACACAATTTCAAAGATAGGCTGGAACCACATTATATAAAGCCTTTTAGTCCATAGGAACGCATTAGATGTTTCTTCAAATGTTATTTATCATTTCAGTCACAAATGATCTTTCTTATAGTTAAGAAACAAAAGGAATATACAGCAATTCCTATATTTAAAATCTAAATTCCATGTTTTTATATCCTGAAATTTCTTAATATACATGCGTTAAAATGTTAAAGTATATTAATTTCTAATAGCTCTGTTACATCAAAACAAAATCAAATCATTTTCTAACACTTAGTCATATTCAAGTAGTGAATAAACTTGACCCATACCAAAAGAGGTCATTATTTCAAGAAAAATAATTACTTTTACTAAACTGTGGTTCAAATTCAAAGTATGTTTCCATTCTAAAAATTCTGAACATTTTACAGGTATAAATAAATTTTAAGCAATTAAATAACAGTGGACATGGGAATTATAAGAGATTGCTTGTCTCAGTATTGCTCACAATAGACCTTAGAGATAAAGACATCAAATTTTGTAGTGGTATATATTTTGTATTCCTTAGTTTAAGGCATTGCTTAAGAAAAAACTTACAAGTGAATAAACTTGACCCATACCAAAAGAGGTCATTATTTCAAGAAAAATAATTACTTTTACTAAACTGTGGTTCAAATTCAAAGTATGTTTCCATTCTAAAAATTCTGAACATTTTACAGGTATAAATAAATTTTAAGCAATTAAATAACAGTGGACATGGGAATTATAAGAGATTGCTTGTCTCAGTATTGCTCACAATAGACCTTAGAGATAAAGACATCAAATTTTGTAGTGGTATATATTTTGTATTCCTTAGTTTAAGGCATTGCTTAAGAAAATACTTACAAAAGAATATATATATATACATATATATATATTCCCTTTCTACACACACACATGTAGAAATATTCATATCTATAATCCAAAAAAACAATATAATATTAGTGATAATATACAATATTAGTGATAACATGCTCAGAATAATCTGTCACTCCAGCAAAAGTTAATTTTTAGAACAAAGTTTATAGGCCAGCTCTGCAGAACAAAAGTGGTGTGCTTCTGAAGACAAGCTGGGTCCCATGTACTGCCTATGGTTGGGATGTCCAGCTGGTCAGCCTGAAACACACCAGGCACAGGTTCACGTGTGAGTGCCTAGGATCCCATTCGCTAGAAGGCAGAAGAAAGGGGGTCTGCTGACCAGGCTTGGCAGAAGGTGCTCTTCACCTGCACATGCACATACTCTATCATGAACACACAGAAAAGAAAAACTTCATAAAAAAGAGAACTAAAGTATGAGCTTTCCTTTTTTCTTAATAGAATTCAAATATATGCCAATGAATATATTTTGGCACTCTGCAAGGATGAAAAGTAAAAAATAAAATGTTTAAAACTTTTTATATTTTTAAAACATGCAGAAAAAGAAATCTATATATCACTTCTGGCATGGTCAGGACGGAGATTTGCACTCTCGGGAAGATAAAGCATAATTCCTCCAAAATATCTGTGGATGAACAGAGTAATAATGTAAAAGTAGTACATTGTTAGCATTATTTCAAAATTGTATATATTCAAGATGCCAAATTCTCTAAAAAATAAAAATAATGATGGTTTTCATGTTCTTTTCAAAAGGGACCATCTGTTTGTCCAGATAGTTTTTCATTTTAAAAGAATTCCTTTCTGTCTAAATAAAGTTTTGGGTATTCTTTTTCATCTTAAAAAAATTTTGCTATAGGGCATGTGTGCTTGTTGGAGAGAAATAGAGAAGGAAAGGCAGACAGACAAATGGAGGAGAGAGAGAGAGACAGAGAAAAAGCGCAAAAGCATCTTCTGAGACGATGCCCACAGAGGATGCCCACATACAATACTTTATCTTCTCCTCTCAGTATTTTGGGTACCCATGCATGCACGCACACCTGGAGTGTTTTCCAAGGTGTCCGGTCTAGGACTCGAACTGCCCAGTTGGCCATATAGGATCCAGTTGCCTTAACCGCCATGCCACCAGTTGATCAATGCAGTTTTCTAACTTCATACCAGTTAATGATTCTGAGAGCAACTGGTACGTATTCTTTTTCCTATATTTCAGAACTTCAAATCAAACACTATTCCCATGTTTAGAAAGCAAAACAAAACACAAGAGGAGGATACATTTTTGTCTGTATAAGAAAACACATTGGATAAAATATGCAGTGCCTTACATAATAAATACAACGTTCAAATGTATATGCACTGTTTCTTAGTATTTCTTTTTAATAAAGATTGTCATGATGCAAATACCTTTCATTAACTTTTTTATAAAATGAACAACACTTAAATGTCCTGTGGCAAATGAAAATCTAATTTATTTTTAACAACAATGAAAAATTCTGCATCATTTCATAGCCTCTGTGACATTGTTGAACCACCTTCACTGTCAGATTTAAAATTTAATGTAGGTCTATAGCTCCATTTTCAAACAAATGATCTTCACTTGGATATCTCGTTAAAATAATACAACTCAACATGTCAGGACATGAACTCAGCTTATTGTCTTTTTTCTGAGCTTGCTTACTCTCACTGATAGAAACAAGAGCACAGACTCAGAATTTAAAATCTTTTAGCAACAATTTTAAAGGTATTTCAAAATGTCTATATTGCAAGAAGAAAAGAAGCTACTATTGGACAGGACCCACCCCTTGACACAGGCTGCTTTGGGCCTAGAGCACCATTCAACGCATCAGGAGAAGGAGATTTTGTGATATTAAGGATGTCCCCTTGACACAGGCTGCTTTGGGCCTAGAGCACCATTCAACGCTTTTTCTTTTTTTTTTTTTTTGAAAAGGGCTTTGTGAGCATCAGGAGAAGGAGATTTTGTGATACTAAGGATGTGTGGAGTTTACAGTGGGCAAGGAGGTAAAAGAGAAACCCTGGGGTTCTTTGAGTCTATGCAAGACAATTACATTTGTTAAACAACTCTCCCTTAATCATCAACACACAGCAAAACAGAATCCTATTTATTAAATACATGCCCAGCCACTTATTATCCTGGTTTGAAGGAGAGAGAAAGAGAGAAGGGTGGTAGGAGAAGGTAACATGGCCTTTAGAAAATTAAGATAAGGATCAGCAGTTAGAGTAATGGCTACGTCACTGGACTCCCACACATGGTCAACTGCAGTTCGAGTCCCGACCCGGTGGCTTAAACTCATGCCAGGCACATGTGCGTGAGTGTCCAAGATCCTGAGAGGAGAATGGAGAAGAGGATGGGGCATAGCCACCCCTCCTGGGGAGTGATTTTTTTGTTTTCTGTCTCTCTGTCTTTCTGGTGAGCGCATGTGCCCTATAGCAAAAAAAAAACACACACACACAAAAAAAAACAAAAAAACCAAAATGAACAAACAAACAAAAAAACACCAAACAACAACAAAAACCTCTCCAGAAAAATTAAGATATAGGAATCATAATTTAAATATAGATTATAAAATATTTTAAGTGGGTTTTTTAAAGTACCTTGCATGTTACAAATTCTTTTAAATATGATATTTCATAACTAAACATAATCATTCCATCATATGACTGTACAATAATTGTTCACTTGAAGATTATTAATAGTTTCTGCTAATTTGCAGGATCTTTCCTGTCTCCTCTCTGAACCATTCTTACGCTAATCTGCTCCACACCTCTGGAGACAGACCAGGAAGCCTGTTTGGGTGGACTTACTAAGGCAGCTGCCTCCCTGCTAGTTAGATTATAAGGCTTTAGAAAGCAAGATGAAAGAGAGGATATTTCTCTTTTGTCCTGCTTTCGATACTATCTCTGGCTACAGCTTCATCTACTCTGAGTCTCCAGATTGCACTGAAAGGCTTCCCCATAGTTTCAGCTCTTACAACATATTCTTGATCTCTAGGTGATGAACTGTCTCCTCGAGTCCCTTCAGCCTTGGATGGAGGAGACCTTATAATTCCCTTATTGGCATCTCAGCTTTTCCGTCATCTATGTGTTTAGTCTCTTTATGAAATTCTCTGTATTTTGCTTATTGCTACTGATCGATAATTAAGAATATCCTTGCTAATAATCTTATCATTCCCTTGCCATTGTGTTGTCTATAAACTCTGACAAGTTAATTGCTTGATCAAAGTGCTTGCTTTTGACATATATTGCCAAACTATTGAAAAAGTTTTGTATTCGATATTAGTTTTAAGAGCATTCTTTAAAAATGTCTACACATTTTCACCAGTACTGAAATTAACACCAAAAAATCAAGACAACATTGTAATTCAATAGCTCAAAATAGTGTTTTATAGTTTTCTTAATTTGTGTTTGATTGCTGTGCAAGTGGCAAGAAACATATGGTAGATTTTCATTAGATAATTTAAGTATGACATAAATCCTGACACATATATTAACGCTAAATCAAAGGTGGCAACATATATCGTCATTATACACAGACGCCTTCTCTCACGTTTGAGATGAATTATACCTTCCAAACCTGCCTATGCTATTTGAGCACATACTACTCATAGTGGCAAGGAGGCTTTAAACCTCTCAGCCCCACTTTGAAATTAGAAATGGATATTTGAAAAATAAAATCTCACAAAATGTACTACATTTAACAAAAGAGAAAAACAAACCGATAATCCGATAGAGTATTGCGACAGACAGGTTAAGGTGCATGACCATTTACAATTGTACTTCTCATTAACCGTATTATCATTATAGAGCTAACACTTCATTATTTCAGACACTTTAGAAAACAAAAAGAAACAAATCAAATCAATCACAGATTTTTTTTAAAATAAGAAATCCATTCTAACAGCGCTGTTATGTCAGCTTTGAGAAGTAATGTTCACCTATAATGTAAAGAGAAAGCTTGAGAAAGTACAAATATGAAAATTTGCATAAATATAATGCTTATATTAAAACATATGTATTATATATATTTATTATATATGTATTATATGCACAATAGTAACCTATAACATAATCCATTAACTTATTTTTACATAGCCCAATATTTATCCTTGACTCACATCTGAACAGCTGGGACCTGGGATCCCATTAAAAATTATTTTATTAATGGGGCCAGAGGTTGGCATAATGGTTACATTATTGGACTCACATGTGGTCGACTGGTTCGAGTCCCAGACTCAGTGGTTTAAACTCATGCTGGGAGCGTATGTGCACATGCCCAAAATTCCAAGAGGAGACTGGGGAAGGGATTGTGGCATGGCCAGCTCCCCTGAGGGGAAGGTGTTTTCTCATTTTCTGTCTCTCTGTCTCTCTCTGTATCTCTGGTGAGAGCATGCACCCTATAGCAAAAGTATCCCTCTCAAAAAAAATTATTCAATAAATACAAAATATAAACATTGTCCTTTGTTGTGTGACATCATTGGCCCATAATGAAATGCTATAATAGTTTTCTTAGTTTCTGCATGAATTGGGTGAAGGAGGCTCTTGATACTTCAGTGTCTGCTTTATGAGGCTTTCTGAAAAAACTATTCCCTAGCTTATAGTAAGTAAGAATATCTGTGCTGCTTTGGGGCAATAGACCTAGTTCCAGTTTATGAAAAAGGAACTCCATGACTGAGGGACATTCCCTTTCCACGTTGTCTGTGTAAAAGCTTAGTCATCGTTGTATCCCATTCCAGTAAGAGTGCTGTGAGCTGCAGATGAAGCGTTAATCATCTCCCCTGTGGCCATGTGGTCATGCTACCTTGTTAGCTGGAGCTCCCTTCGGTGTAGTCTGTGTATTCTACATCTGGATAATCTACTTGTTGAAAGAGGATGTGTTTACTTAATCACATATATTGTAGCTATGCAAATTATATACAAACTAAACAATGGTTCTACAACTTTCATTACATGGGGCGTATACATAAGACGTTAAATTTCTGGGTTATTCATTTAATTTTAGGATATATTTAGACATTTTTCTTTTTCTACTTTTTTTGAAACGAGCAACTCAAATATTCCTACAGTTCCTCTAGTTCTGGAATCCCATCTGTTTTTTATTCAGAAAGGCTTCAGAAGAAAGGCCAGAAAATGAAAGTATCATAACAGACAGACACAGAGCTTATTTAAGCTTGAATTGTAATAAAAATATTTTTAACTAAATAAAAATGACTGTTGAAATAGCTTACTAAAATATAGCAGAAATCAAAATGCTGCATCTGTTGACTTATTCTTCCACCTGTGAATATAAACTGGCTGTGAAACAATATAATCCTCAGAAACATCCGGGTTCTTTATGAAAGTAAGATTATGTTTTTAAGAAAGTGTTGGCCTATAAACTGTTCTCCCAAGCTATCCTATGCAGGATGATTGAAAAATGATGATATAAAGCATAGTTAGGCAAACATTTATTCTGTAATGAACTAGATAAAAAATATTTTAGATTTTGATGGCCATATGCTCTGTTTAACAAGTACGCACATTTGCTATTACAGTATGAAAACAGCCTTAAACAGCAAATAAACAGATGGGTATAAATAGGCACACCTACACCTGTGTTTTAATAAAACTTTATTTGCAAAAGCAAGTGGTGGTCCATACTTGGTCCGTGCTATAGTTTTTTGAATAAAGAGATTGTAGTAATTTGTATTAAATCTTTATTTTTTTAATTTATTTGAAGATTTTAAGAATGCGAAAAAGCACAAAAAATAAAAACAAAATGGAGACAATACCTGTAAGAAATAATGGATGTCAACATCTCTGTTTCTGGCTTATGCACTTTTAGCTTTTCTATCATGTATAAATGTATTTATACCTTTAAATATATGTAAATATAAATTTGTTGGTAATTTGTGAAAGACCAGCAGGTGGTATAGTGGTTAAGGTACTGGATTCCCATGGCTAACTGAGATTCGAGTCCCAAACCTGGTAGCTTGCTTTCTCAGTTTCTCTCTCTCTCTCTTTGTCTCTCTTGTGAGCAAGTGTGCCTTACAACAAATTAAAAAAAATAAAACATAATAATAAATAAAATTAAGTAAATAATTCTTTTAAAAAGAAAGTGACTGTACATGTAATCAGTGTATTATTATCTTATAAAATTTAAGATTACAGGGGCCAGCAGTTGGTATGGTGGCTGGGGCACTGGTCTTCCATGTGGGTGACTACGGTTCACTTCCCGGACCTAGTGGCTTGCTTTCTCACTCTCCCTTTCTATTTCTTTCTCCCTCTTTGTGTCTCTCTTCAGTCAAATAAAATAATAATAATAATAGTAAATAAAATAAAGTGAATGATTATTTGCAAAAAAAAAAGATTATGTTGTGACACGAAAAGAGAGAGAATCCTGTGTTTTGAAAATACCTCCTTATGGTGCCTTCAGCTCCTTTTGCGCAAGCTCCGTGATAGTCCTATCCTCCTACTTCATAATAATTATCATCATCATCATGACCAATTGCTTACCAAAAAGCTTATACTAATACACATTCCCCACAGAACTCTGTAAATACAGATTTTTAATAAAGTAACAGATGAACCTGCAGGCAAAGGATATTAGGTGGCCATAATAAACATAGCTACAAAACAATCTATCTCTGTAATTCTAGCTTCTGAGTAGAACAGGATGCAAAATTCATATGCTCAGCTATTTCAAAAAGAATAAATATAGTGTTCTCAGGGACTTAGCTACCAAAAATATTTTAAATGTTAGTAATATTCCTTTTAGCTCAGCACTCTCTAAAAAGTTATAAAATTGCTGTGCATTAGCTATGAGGTTTTTAAGGTTTTATTTTCATCCGTTCCCTCCATCTATATAGATACGAAAGGATGAAGGGGAAGCACAGCCAAATCCCTTCTGTTTAAAGGGGCCTAGAGGGTTGATGATTATTGGGTTTTGATAATGATAATAATCTGGAAATCTAAGATAGGTTCTGTTTCCATAAATTTCCATGAACGTAGTTGTCAAGACTTGAAACTTGCTATAAGTTATTTATTCATCTCATGAGTAAAAGAGACACAGAGAGAGGCAGGGATGCAGCAGGATCCTCTGACAGAATCCTGATGTCCACCCCCAGCTTCAGCCAGCACAGCTCATGAGCACACTCATGTGCGACACACTCAGGAAGGTCTCCGCATGTGAGCCAGCAACCTTTCCATGTGGGGCTTCCTCACAGGTTGTTGCATTTTGCCACTGAACCCTCTAACCTCAAGATCTGATCATTTTTAAGATCCATAAACCTGTTAGGGTCTGGTCAATGACAGCTTTACAAAGGAAATACAAAAATGCACTTATCAGAGGGATATCTTTAGCTACCAAAAGGAAACGATTTGGGTCGGTTCTGGAAAATTCTTCAGAACTTTCTACTAGAAGAAAAAATTTCCTTCAGTGCTTTATAAATGTATGATAATGTCTTCCATGCCACGCAACCAAAAACAGGTATGGTCCGTATCTGTGTATGTTTTTAACTGCCGAGAAAAAGTAAAGACATTCTCTTTTTTTTTTGGAGAGGTTTTTGCTATAGGGTGCATGTGCTTGCCAGACAGACAGAGAGACAGAAAGCAAGAAATCACCCCTCACGGGGGATGGCCACACCACAATCCCTTCTCCTCCATTCTCTAGGGATCTTGGGCATTCACATGCACGTGCCCAGCATGAGTTTTAAGCTACCAGGTCTGGGATACAAACCACGGTCGACTACGTGGGAGTTCAGTGACATAGCCATTATAGTAACTGCTGGTCCCAAGTAAAGATATTCTTGAAAAAACTTTTGATCTGTAAAATTAATGTTGGTTATATGGATTTCTGGGAGAAAACCAATGAAGTGAACACATGGGTACGTGATAAATAGAAGGAAATAAGCTCGTAATGAAACGCTCTTGCCCCCTAAATTTCAGAGTGGCCATGGCTTAGGAGCAAAGTATCCTGACTCTAATGGTATCCACAAAGCACTTAATGTCTTCCCACTCTTTAGAATTTTGCTCTAGGTCTAATGCAATCAATCTTACATTGATAATTTAGGCTTAAGAGTTTTCTTGGCTGAGTTATAAACTTTTTAATAGTCTTCCTAAAAGGTGCATTCCAGTATATTACCCTAAATCATCTCTCAGTTTTATTCAGTTAAAAATGTTAATTGTTCCTGCAGTGAGCATGGCAAACTTTGCTGAGGATGGAGAGATACGTAAGTGTAAATCCTGCCCTCAGAGAATTTACCAGAATGTGGGGAAAAGACAGAAACAATAGTCCTAAGTTGTAACATAAGGCAGAGTGTGAATAGTGCTTTAAGAAAAATACAAAGACCTAGGGACCAGTAGTTAGCATAATGGCTATGTCGCTGGACTCCCATGTAGTCGACCGCAGTTCGTGTCCTGGACCCGGTGGCTCTAAACTCACGCTGGGCGCGTGTGCATGTGTGCCCAAGATCTTGAGAGGAGAATGGAGGAGATGGAATTGCAGCATGGCCATCCCCCCTGTGGGGTGATTTCTCGCTTTCTGTCTCTCTGTCTCTGTCTGTCTGGTGAGCGCACGCGCCCTATAGCAAAAACCTCTCAAAAAAAAAAATAGTAAAAAGAAATTAAAAATAAAAAAGAAAAATACAGAGACCTAGAGACTTAGGAAAAAGGAGTTCACATTTGCCATTTGCCAAACTGGGTCCAGAAAGCCGGAGATGGGCCGGCAGGTGGCATGGTGGTTAAGAGTGCTCGACTCCCACGTGGCCCACTCGGTTTGTGTCCCGGACCTGGTGGCTTGCTTTCTCTCTTTCCTTCTCTTTCTCTGTCCCTCTCTGGCCAATTTGAAATGAATAAATGAATGAATAAGGTTAAATTTAAAAATTCTTTAAAAAAAAAAAAAAAAAAAGAAAGAAAGAAAGGCTGAGATGATCAAGGAGAATATCATGATGTAGACATGGTGAATGTTGTGTTCAGCAAGTTTGTTGAACCAGGATACTCTAAGCTTTATTTGTAACATATGATCAATTTGTTTTGGAACAAAGTGGCACCTATGAAGTGTGTAAGAATATAATGTAGGTTAAATGTTGGAAGGTGGTCTGATGAAAGAATTGGGGAATAATTTGTTCTGCTGATGTTGAGCCTAGGCATTGCTTTCAAACTAAGTCCAATTATTTTGCAGATGAGGAAACTGAGGACAAGAACATGAGGATGAGGACAATGAAGATACACAATATTTAAGAAGTATGTGTTTTCTAAAGTGGGATGAATAACAAAATAAAAAATATTGCTTGATGCTAGGAAGTGAGTCATGGACCACCAGGTGGTGTGGTCATTAAGGAGCTGAACTCTCACATGTGCAGCAAATACGATTTGAGTCATGGACCTGGTAGCTATAGAATCATGCTGGGTGCATGTGTGTGCATGCCCAAAATCCTGAGAGGAGAATGGAAGAGAAGGCACTATGTTGCGATCATCCTCCTTGAGGGTGATTTCTCACTTTCCCTCTCCCTGTCTCTCTCTGTCTCTCTCCAGTGAGAGCACTTGTCCTAAGACAAAAACCTAAAAGGAAAAAGGAATCATGATTGTTCTGGGTTGGTATTGCCAAAGAAATTCTATTGAAACTTAGTTAAACAGGTAAAGAATCACATGCAAGGCTATTTGTTACAAACAAACAAGTCTTGCTTCAGTTTTGAATTAGATAATGCAGTTTGGTTGGGGGACAGCAGATAGTTAACCGTTGAGGGTTAATGCAGCATTTTTTTTCTGAAAAGAAAGAGAAAATAGAAACCAGTAAAAATCGAATCAGTGCAAGCATTTGTAATGAAGGGAAAGCACACAGAGACCATGCTCTTAATTTCCCTTGTGTAACAAGTGAGAGATCTGTTGTGTAGGGTCATCCAAAGCATGTGACAAGTGCAAAGCAATTTTCCTGACTGACAGTGGTAGAAAACAACTAAACATTTAATAATGGAATACATTCGTATTACCTGCCAGCCAAATGTTCTCTTTCTAGATGGATGCTATTAAAGCAGGCCCTTGTCTAATTCTACAATTGGGATGAGGATTACACTAGTGGGGACAGAGTGGTGTGCAGTTATTTAGAGTCTTTGGAATAAAAGACATATTGATCCTTGAGATAGTCCTCCTAGAAGCCCAAGATTATAACTTTTGCCTATATCCTTAATACAACCTGCATACCAAAGGCAACTCCTATTTTTGAGACTCAGGTCAACCATGTGTTCAACTGTTGCAACGTTTTTCATCTGTTTTATAATAATTATCTTCATAGACAACCCATTACTTCCACTTTATATTAGCCATTGCTTAATATATTTATAGACAAGCATTCCAATGATCATTCTAAATTTTGTCTCTTTCAATGAAATGTCACTCATTTTTATTCATCTTTCTTGAATCTTACTATCCTCCTCGATATCATGTAGACTGTTTTGATTGCCAAAACAGAAAATGGTCATTGGAGTGCTAAGAGGTCCGTAGTTCACCCCACAATATGTTTCTTGGGAAATTGCTGAGGATTACATTTTCTGTGGCCTTTTAGGGAACATTGCTGGGTGGTTATAATACGATAAGTTATTTACAGCATCTTGTTTCCCAAAGTTTTGAACTTTTTCCCCTTCCTTGGGTAATTTTTCTCCAGTAGGAAGATGGAAAATCAAAAGTAATCAGTGCAATGAATTAAATACAAAGCATGTTCAGAAATGTTATTATATTCAGTCACCAGCTAACTCTATGGTTGGAAGAGAACAGACAATTTAAAAAATAATGTTTAATTTAATTTAATTTATTATTATTTTTTAATATTGCTTTAGAGCATGAATGTTTACAAGAGAGGGACAGAGAGAGAGAGAGAGAGAGAGAGAGAGAAAATAATCCACCAGGTCTGGGACTGGAACTGCAATCAGCCATTTGAGAGTCCAGTGCCTTAACCATAATGCCACCTATTGGCCCCAACAAGCAATTATTTTACAGATGAAGAAACTGAATATTAGAACATGAGATTATAAGATAGCGCTAAGAACAAGAATTATGAGATAGCGCTAAGAAGCTTAACTTTTCTAAAACATGCTGAATAATAAAATAAGATTACTTAACACGAAGAAACAGAGGCACAGGTGTGATATAAGACCCTTTCTGAGAAATTTGTAATTATACTGCCCTTTTAGAAAATATCATTAAAATGTGCTTTTACCAATAAGGCAGTTCGGTTGTATAATGATGGGTCAGCAAAACTGATAATGGGGAAAAATATATTATATATGGTAAATAGACTGTACTCCAAACTAATTGAGAACACAAACTTTGTGTCTGTAGGACTTTGGTTCAAAGACCAGCGTGATATTCAAGAACAGTTTATTTAATGACACTTAGTCTTAGTTTTCTTATTTGAGATAATAAAAGAAATGTATTCATTCACAGTGAGTTACTTGGGGTTCCTTCATGGTTGAATTTGTGGTAGTCCACTGCCTCTTCCAATATCCATGTTGTTTTCATGATTTATACAATGAATATGATGTGATGTAAGCAGAGATGTGATTAAGAGCCAGTTTCTGTTACCTTTGAGTCATTAAGGATATCACTTTTCTCTGTCATCATTTCCATCTGTACTACTGATTCTGATATACTATCATGGACCAGGTGGAAAGGGCATCAAGTCCGAAGATTTTTTTTTTTTAAGAAAGAATTTTGCTTACCAGAGAAATAGAGACAGAGAGACGAAAGCACGAAATCAACACCTAGGGAGATGGCCATGCTTGCAATCTCTTCTTCTCCATTCTCCTCTTGGAGTTTTAGGCATTCATGCACACACACCTGGTGTGAGTTTTAATCCACTGGATCTGGAATTTGAAGCGTGGTCAACTACATGGGAATCCAGCGATGTAACCATTAGGCCATCTGCTGGTACCCAGAAGATTCTATTTGCTCTTCCTCACTATTGTGGCTCTAATAGAACAAGAACTCAGTTTGGTCACTGTGTCACCTACTGACTGTATCTATTCCAAATATAGAGTTCAAGATTGAGGAAATGATTCATGGTGGGTCTATGGGCTCTCTGAACCTGATTAATTAATTCTGCTGTTACCACATCTTGGTCAGAATGCCTTTTGCTACCCATCTCTCATACTCCTACTCTAGAGAAGTCTAATGATTTAGGTCCTGAAATACCAATGACAACATATGTCCTGTATTTAAGAGTTATCAGAATAACTGTTTTCCTTTCCCTGCATATGGGTACTTGAAAAAGGCCTTGGAAAATCACTACTATTTGCTCATATGATATTGTTGTAG
>NW_006159809.1:316371-326376 GCF_000334495.1 Tupaia belangeri chinensis | reverse complement strand
TAGGGAAACCAGACCTGACTTACTTATGGAACCTCTAATTTTCTTTTAGTATATGACTTCAGGGTCTGAGATTTAATTCAAGGCAGGAGTATTAATTTATTTTAATTGGTGCAGGTAGTAACTCTCAGCCTCCTGAAAATTCATCTTTTATTGTTGTTTTTAGGCAGGGTCTCACTGTGTCCCGATCCTTCTGCCTCCACCTCCCAGGTAGCTACAATTACAAGGGCAAACCACTGCATCTGTTTTATAGAGTAAGATGGAAATCACACCCAGTGCCCATATCCTCAGCCTGCTGAGGAGTCTTCTGTGGCTTGGCCCAGCTTTCCTTTCATTTCCTTGAAGAGTGGGGAACACTCTTGTTAGTCATCTATCAAGGAGGAGGTATTGGTAGAGGAAGAAACTGAACGGTGATGCAGTCGCAATATGTGCCTCAGCCAGCCCCACAGTGAGGTTTGGGACTGAGGGGATCCCACTGTATTATCCTAATATAGGACGAAGAAACCACATTCCTTCTGCCACATTGCCCAGTCAGTGCACTCTTTGTGCTGCTTAGAGAACACAGGAAATCTTGGTGAAACTGAGTTTTTCAATCAACAGAAAACTCCTCACAGTGTGGGGGGATGAGTGCAGTTGGAGAGAAAGCAAGGGGATTCAGCTGGTTGATTTTCAGGTGGTAGAGAAAACATGCTTCAGTCCTTAAAAAAAAAAAAAAAAAAAAACAAGCTAACTGGTGGCATGATGGTTAGGGCAACTGAATCCCACATGGCTGATTAAACAGTTCTGTCTTGAACCTGGCAGCTTGAAAAATATACTGAGTGCATGTGCCTCTGTGGTCCAAATACTAGAAAGAAGTAAAAATGGAGGAGAAGGGATTGCAGCGTTCTCCATGGCGGGGAGGGACACATTCTCACTTTCCCTCCATCTCTCTCTTTCTGTCTCTCTCCAGCAAGCAAATTCACCCTTTGGCCAAAATAAATAAATAAAATTATCTAAATGTTCCTACATAAATAAACATAAGTAGCCTAGACTATTAAAAATTGATAAATCCAACTACATTAAAATTAAGGTCTTACATATTAAAAAAAGTAAATAAGAGAGGCACAAAATGAGATCATTAACACTGCAAAACAGGACAAAATATGTCTTGAAAAGCAAGCAAAAAGCTTGACTAAGCACTTTACAGAAAGATGAAGTGTCAGTAAATGCATTTAAAGTAATTCACCTTCATTAATGTTTAGAAAAATATAATTAAAATATTAATGAATAAGATACTATTTATACTCACCAAATTGAGAAATAATAAAAAGTTAGACTATAAACATGAACAACTGGTACTTATGTCTACACCATGGCTATTGGATGTGTATATTGCTCCATTACTGTTTGGAAAATACTTTCCCATTATTAAACAATGCAAAATATATGTGTATAACTCAGGGATGCTTATTTTACTAATATAATTTTAAGAAATTTTGCATATATCCTCTAGGAGATACAACGTTTACATAACTACACCATCTGTAAGAATGAATGTGTCAGAAAATTCCAGTTTATGAAATTTTCACATGCTTCGACACAATGAATGAACTAGCGTGCACACAAAAATCATGCATGATCCTTATTATAATCTGAATAAATATCAACTTGTAGAATACATTTACCTTGATTTAATTTATATATTTTAAAGCACACAAATGTAAATAACTCATATTTTAAAAATATGTACATATATTTGTTTGACTTAAAAAAAAAACATACCAGAGTGTGTGTTTGCTTGCTGGAGAAGGAAAGTAAGAAATCACTCTTGATTGGGATGGTCACACCATAATCCCTTCTCCTCCATTTCTCCTTTCTTTAGGGCTTTTGCTCACGCAAACATATGAGCTCCAGGAGAATTTCTCAAACATCCAGACCCCAGATTCCAATCGTGCAGTGGGACATGTGGAATCCAGCCAATGCTGGCATCTGTGGACCTGTCCAGCCTATTCAGATGGACCTAGGATGTGAACCTGGAGCCTTCCCCTTTAGCCTCCAGCACTGCACAGCAGCACCTCTACTCAGAAAGAAATGTAAGTAGAGAGCTATCCCTAAGTTAGCGCTAGAAGATTTATAGATAAACATATCAAACTTTTAAGGACTAGACACTTTGTTTGGTATGTACATTATTGAGTGGGAAGAGGGGAGAAATAGCTTTTTAAATTTTTCCTCCTGTCTGTTTCAGTATGCGAATTGGGAAAGGAAACATAATTCTTCTGATCCACTAGATCAAGCTACTCAGATTTCTTTATTCCTTACTCCACTGTCTCCCAAGTTTCACTTCGTGCTTGGTCAATAATAAGTACAGTAGGTTTCTTCTAAATCCTAAACTAGAGGAACTGAGAATAATGTCAGGAGGAGGGAACAGGTCTGTAAGTTGTATAGACCTGTTCTTCTCATCTATTATGAATAAAACATAGCTGTATGGCCTATACTAGTTACATGGAAGCCTGATAAATATAGTAGAGACTCAACTCTATGCTATATTTACAGCTAAAATGCTGGGCCTAACTATTAACCAGATTAGGAAATAAATATTAGAGGAAAAAATAACACTGTTTATCACCTTGTAGACAAGCATAAACATAAAGCATTGGCATATTGAATTCAGGTGAGCAGAAGAACACATCATGACTAATTAAGGTTTCTCTCAGAAATGGGTGGATGATTCAATATTAAGAAAACTATCAACATAGTTTATTATACTGTGTTTAAAAAATAAAAATAAATAATGATTAAATGACAAGTTTAACAATTGATATATATTCATGATAAAAATAAAACCTACCAAAAATGAATGAAAACACACTTCCTTTAATACAAGAGGGGTACTAGGGTACATCCTAATAGGTGAATGTTGAATCTTGAAGACACCATACCTCAGGCACTCTGCCCCAGTTCTTATTCACTCTCTTGCTAATAACAGAAAATACCAGAAAGAGGATGATAAATAAAAATTAATATTTATTCATCTCATGGTTTGGAAACCCAAGGTCCAAAAGTCATTCTGGTAGGGGTCTTACAATGGACTGAGTTATCACATAAGAAGGGAAAGAACAGAGCAGATTGGCTGAATCGGCCCATCTCTGTCTCATTCCTTCTTCTAGACTCACCCATGGTCAATCACATGGCTTTGCCCTAATGACCTTAACCATCATCTCTTCCCAATAGCCCCAATTTTCATACCATAGCCTGCTAATATTTTTGGTCTTTTAATCCTGGAATAGCTCAGTCTAAATAATTGAAATTTTAAGGGGACATACAAACCAAGCCCCTTTTCCCCAAATTCTTGAATGTGTGGTTGTTCTCCAGTTTTAAGGTCTTTGAGTATGACCTCCAGAACTTTTCACAATCAACTTCTTTGCTGTATTTCTAATTATAATAATTGCCTATCCACACTAATCAAATATCCATTCCTTTAGTTTATCAAACAAGTCCATAATGTTCTCTTCATAATTTGTATCACTGCAAATACTGTTTACTTTGAACTGCATCAGACCCTTCGTTAGTGTGGTTAAAGTATGGTTCATGATCCAAATTAAATCTCTTCTGAAATCTTTCAGCTTAAGACCATAATTTGCTTTTAAGTACTCAGTCACACTTTGTACCATGTCTAGTGTTCTGTACTTATAGATATGTTTCCTTCTTACACTAAGCTTTATTTATTCACCCATCACACACACACACATCCACTGGCCCTGGCCTACAGTAAACACCCTTTCATTTCATGTACTATTCCTGTCTTGCAATACCAAAAATTTTCATAACTCAGTATTTGAAAGAGTGGTGATTTCTATCTAGAAAAGCCAAGAAGGTCATTATGTTGCCTTTTCACCATCTATAACATTCTATTCTACCCTTAATATTTAGAAATAAGTGATGTTTTATTTTTGATGCACGTAGCTTGCCTCAGGGCATGATGCTATCTTATAAGACTCAACTTAATTTGACAATTTCTGGAAATTTCATTACTATAACATTTAGAAAGGCAAGAAAAAAGGAAATATTCAAGGATTGATAAAAGTTTGTGTCTACGTGTTTTATAAAATGATTCAGATATGATTTTACACATCTTTGTTTATTCACTCCCCCCTACACTGACATTCCCATACTTTATTCTTATTATATCATTGTTCTTTTACTTCTTCTTTTACATTTCTACCTTGTTTTTATACTTTTTGAATGAATGCCTGTGGGTGGCTTGGCACCTAACGAGAATCTACATAGCATGTTATATTAAAATTAAAGGCCCTTTTCACATACGTTGTGATTCATAGCTCTAATCATATTGTTGACATTTTTGGAAGTTGATCCACCAAGAAAAGTGTGTATTCATGCATGTGGGTGTATATATTTTTGAATTATGTGCTTGTGTGATGACTCATAGGATTGAGAGAGTAATCTGTGATTATCACCACAATTAGAAATGTAGAGAATTAAACATAAAAGAACAATGATTTTAAAAGTTAAGTAGGATGAAGAACAATAAGTTGCAAGACACGGCGAAGAAAGAAGAGTGGCTTTTCTCCTCATATTTAAAATTTTTCTAACATGAAGTCTCTACAGAGGTTAAATGATCATTTTCCCATTATCAAAGGGTTAGTGTATCTTAAATTCTTCATCTGATAAAAATGAACTTTGTCTTTCCCAACCAATAAACAAGAAAGAAAGAAAGAAGAAAGAAAGAAAGAAAGAAAGAAAGAAAGAAAGAAAGAAAGAAAGAAAGAAAGAAAGAGAGAAAGAAAGAAAGAGAGAAAGAAAGAAAGAGAGAAAGAAAGAGAAAAAGAAGAAAGAAAGGATAGAAAGACAAGAAATGTTAGAGACAACTTTGAATATCTTTTTTGCGAATTGGAGGGTTTATGGAGTCTTGGAGGAGTCATTTGTAGATCTGGTTACGAATTAGATCTAGATCTTATGATATGTGCTTTACACAACTATGAAATATTAAATGTATCTTCTATTTTTCTTTGACTTGCTGGAGGAGTGTTTCTGGAATTCAAGGGTATATTAAAACTCAGTATCTTTCTGTATATTACCTGGACCCGAGAGATCCAAGCGGTAGTTTTTTTTTTGTTTCTTTTTTTTTTTCTTTTAAGAGATTTTTGCTACAAGGTGTGTGCACTCGCCAGAGAGATAGCAAGCAAGAAATCATGAGGGGATGGCCACACTGCACTCCCTTCTCCTCCATTCTCCTCTAAGGATTTTGGGCATGCATGTACACGTGCCCAGCCTGAGTTTTAAGCCACTGGGTCCTGGACTCGAGAGGCCATTTACTACATGAAACCACTATACCATCTGCTGGTCCCCTAAGAGGTAGTTAATGATTAACTCTAGGATATGTATGATTTATAAAAAGTGTATATGAAATATGACAATTGGTTAGTTTGATTGTTAGGTTGGAATTTTAAGTAGATACAAAGTTAGAAATAAAAAAGATGTATTTCAGTGTGCAGTTACCCATTGGTGATCAAGTATCATAATAGGATGATCAATATGCATTATTCTATGAACAACTTGCAGACTTTTCTGATTTAACCACTCTCTTGTCAGGGAATTTCAGTGCATCATGATTAATATGTTGCATAATATCATAGATGCCTGATGTACTCATAATTTTAGATTGCTATACAACTCAAGAAACAAACTTTACTGAAGCAGTTTAATTGTGCATTTTTCTTCATTCACTGTACTTGATTGAGGTGCATGCTTCACTGATTGAACTGAATATTTCACAGACTATGATTTTATACTTTTTTGTCAATGGAAAAATGTTTTCTCATGTCTTATATTTTATAAGAGAGAAGTTACAGAATGAAAATGCCCTAGATTGCAAGCTCTGTTGTTGATTTGATTATTGTTTTTAATGCTATTACTTTTGTTCTTTTGTTTAAAGAATCCTCCAAGCTCAAAGATTCTCAGCATTGTAGATTTTCAGGGGCAAAAAAAGGAACAGCACTCATATCAACAACTTGCTCACAAGAGGCATCTCATTTAAGCTTCAGGTAGAGTTTCAGATAATATAAGGGAATTACAATTAAAGTGCTTGCCTCTCAACAGTATGGCTTCCCTTAATTATAAATGGGACAAATTGTTCGGCATACATATTTACTTAATTGGAAACATGTTTTGAAAAGATTTTTAACGTAATCAAAAGTTAAATGGTAATCATTTTCTTTAAATAAACACCAACATTTTAATTCTATATTCTTATTTCTATATTTAAGATTTTTGGAACATCACAACAGAGTTTCAGATTGCTTTAGAAAGAGACCACAGATATCCTTGGAAGGACTAATTTAAGTTTCTAATTTATACATCAAACCATGTAGAAACTTAACTGAAGCTCTCTGGCAAGACGAGAAAGAGAAAACACAACTTGGCTCATCACGGATTTCTTAGGAACCTAAAACTCTCTTCACTGGCAAGCAGCAATCAGTGACATTATCTGAACTATATAATCTTCTGCTCAATACAACTAGAGTATCTTAATGTAAAATGGCCCATGGTATCACTGAGGCTAATATCACTACTGAGAAAGTGCTTCTAAAAATGCATTAATTCTTTTTTTTTTTTTCAAGGAAATGTGACGAGATAGGACAGCAGAACTTCCCTGGTTCTCAGCTTAAACTCAATATCATGTACAAGGCTGTTTTTTTTGTTTTTTGTTTTTTCACAAAGATACACAGAGAGAGGTAGTTAGGAATCCCTGATTATTTTATGTGGTCTATACACCCAACAACTTGGGATAATTCCCCCAGTAGTTAATTTCTAAATGTAGTTCTCTCTTTCCTTATATTGATATTAATATGACTCTTCCAGATTGCTTGTTGGATATACTTCCATTTCCATCCAGGAGGAAAGAAGGTAAGTAAAACCCTAGTAGTTGGTAAATAGCATAAATTCAGTAGATTGGGAAAAATCCAGGATGAATCATTTGTATCCAGATATCCAAGGGTAAGATTTAAAGGCTTAGTATTTCAGTTTAGTCACCAATAAAATGGTATTAATGAAAGTTTAAACTTCTCAAGGTTGATATTAAGACTAAATGTATAAGTATACACAAATAACTTAAAGTAGAGCTCATTAATATATGGGTAAGCACAGTGTGAACAGTGTTATTTACAATGACGATGATGAAGATGATAATTGCATGACATCATCTTTATTTTTTAAAAGCCATATTAAAATTAAGTCTGGGGATCTATATTTCTGTGTGTGTATATATATGTCGATCTGTGTAGTCACACACACACACACACACACACACACACACACACATATAGGATGTGTATTGTATATATTTTTTTCATCTACTTTTTCTTCCTCTCCCTTTGTTCACCATTTATTCTTCTAAAAGATTACTGACAAATTATAGTTTATTATCTTCATCATGAGCATAATTTTTTAACATTAATAAGCTTCCTCTAATCTTAGACAGGCCAAATTTACTGAAGCATCTCAAGATGATGACAAAGGAGTACCCTATATAGCCCGGTGCCCAGCATCTGCTATTGTTCAAGTCTCATATTACCAACACCAAAAGAAACCTCACAAATGGATTCTATTCCTCTATGAATTCTAACAGCCCATGTCTAATAACCACACAAATACATGTTTTACCCTATTATCAGTCCTAAAATGTGTGATATAACAGTTAATTATCATTGGGGAAATACCATGAGCCCCATGCAGAGATCCTGTGATTATGTCATAGGTGAACTCTATCAAATATCAATTCTTTAACTGTAGTTTTACTTATAGGTTAAATTCTTTTTATTTATTTATCTATTTATTTATTTATTATTTATTTTCTTTATTAATATATTAGATAGATTTTTGCTAAAGGGTCCGTGTGCTCACCAGAAAGACAGAGAGAGACAGAGAGACAGAAAGCAAGAAATCATCCCCCAGGGAGGATGACCACATTGCAATCCCTTCTCCTCCATTCTCCTCTCAGGATTTTGGACATACATGCACATGCACCCGGGGTGAGTTTAAGCAACTGGTTCCGGGACTCAAACCACTGTCAACTACATGGGAGTTCAGTGACATAGCCATTATGCTAACTGCTGGTTCCAAGGTTCAATTCCTAAACTTCTAAATATATATATATACATTTTTTTGGAGAGATTTTTGCTTCAGGGCATGTGCACTTGCCAGATAGACAGTGAGACAGAAAGCAAGAAATCACCCCCCAGGGGTTATGGACACTCCACAATCCCTTCCCCATTCTCCTCTCAGGATCTTGGGCACGCACACACACGTACCTGGCATGAGTTTAAGCCCCCAGGTCTAGGACTTGAACCGTGGTCGACTACATGGGAGTTCAGCGACATAGCCATTATGCCAACTGCTGGTCCTCTAAAATGTTTCTAATCTATCTATGAATATGAAAAAATTCAGAGAGGGATTCTGGCCTTGAAAATTGGTTCTGCCATTACTCAACTATGTGATACTGGAAAATTTATTTAGCTTTTGGGTCCTGTCCTTTATAGAAAGAAAAAAAAAAGAATATATCTAATTTGGTTTAAAAATAAAATAGAAGATAATTTATGTAAAATATATAGAATAACTATTGGCCCTAAGTCAATCTTTGATAACTGGGAGAGACCCATGTCTGTTCTTTCACTATTTTTACAGCTCTAGAACACATGAATCACATGTCTTCGCCTCTCACCTACCAGTGCCTTCCAAAGGAATTGGCACATGATAAAAAAGAAAAGAAAACTTTGAGTAAAAAAATTATTAGGATACATGTGAATGTTTGCTAATTTATTTTACACAAATAATTGCCTAATCAAAAGCTATATTATGTTAAAATTGTATATAAAATGGGCCCTCTTAGAGCTATCCAAAACAAGTACTTATGAAAGTACATATACACATTGTAAGAGTAAATATCTAGATTTGTTTTATTCCTGATATTCAGAAACACTTTTAAAAACAGTAATTTGAAATAGAAATGTGGAGTTCTATACATTTCTTATTAAAGTTCTATTCTTAGGATGTAAATAGTTGTTATGTGCAAAATCAGTTTTTTAAAAAAATCATTTTCAACATTTTAATACTATATATTAAAATTAAAAAACTTCCCAGGTATGATTGCTTTAACTAGGGAACATATATACATAATTTCTCATGCTGTCAATCTAGAAATTGTCTCCTACATTTTTTCTTCCAGTTTAATTATAAATTTATATTTTATTTGATTATTTGTACCTTTCTTTTCCCTAGGGGGGAAAAAATCCTTTAGATAAAAGGTCATCGAACTAATGACTATATGATAAATCTGTCTTATTGCTTGACTTTGTAAATAAAGTTTCACTGGAACATGAACATCATCATTGTTTTTTAATTATTGTGTGCATGTGTTTATGTATTCTCAGTGCCCACCTTTGCGTACATCATTTTATGTCCAAGAATAGCACCTGTTATGGTCCACCAAACCAAAGTATTTTCTGTTCTGCCCTTTAAGAAAAAAATATTTGCTGGAGCCAGCAGGTTGTGTAGTGGTTAGGGAGCTAGTCTCCCACTTGGCTGACCACAATTTGAGTCCAGGACTCGGAGACTGAAAAATCATGCAACATTCACATGGGAGCGTGCCCAAAATCCCAGGAGGAGAACGGAGGGAAAAGGATTGCACATGGCTATCCTTCCCTGACAGGGTGTTTTTTCATCTTCCCTCTTACTGTTTCTCTGTCTTTCTCTGGTAAGCTCACAATGCCCTATGGCAAAAACCTTAAAACAAACAAACAAACAAACAAACAAACAAAAAACCAACCCTGTTCTAGAGAATTTTTATTCTTTAAACTTCTCTTGATTTATTTCAACTCTTGGATTTAGAATGAACTACTTTAAAACTTTTTGCTTGTTTGTTTGGTTGGTTTGCCAAGAGAAGTCATGTGCACTTGCCGGAGAGAGAGAGAGAGAGACAGAGAGAGAAAGAGAGATATCACCCTTCCAAGAAGG
>NW_006159809.1:311868-316332 GCF_000334495.1 Tupaia belangeri chinensis | reverse complement strand
TTATTCTCTTGGAATTTGGGACATGCACACACACATCCCCCGTATGATTTTCAAACCACCCCCTACAAATCTGGAACTGAGTTCAGTCATGTGGGAATCCAGTGCCTTAACACCACATGCTGGCCCCATATCCTAAACTTTTAATTCCATACAATAATTCATTTCTATAAAATGTACATTTATTTATTTATTTTTTGAGAGGTTTTTGCTATAGGGCACGTGTGCTAGCCAGAAAGACAGAGAGACAAAGAGACAAAAAGTGAGAAATCACCCTCTAGGGTGAATGGTCACGCCGCAATCCCTTCTCCATTCTCTCAAGATCTCGGGCGTGCATGCGCACGTGCGCGGTGTGAGTTTAAGCCACCACGTCTGAGACTCGAACCATGGTCAAGTACATGGGAGTCCAGTGACATAGCCATTACACCAACTGCTGGTCTCATAAAATGTACATTTGCTAAAACAGATGTTAAAAGTAATCTCTTGACTGTTTGCAGCCCCTATTATAGTGCCCTTTTTGGGGAAAATAAAAGTCAAAAGAAAAGAAAGAAAGTTTTTTTTTTTAATTGTAGGTTAGTTTTTTTTTTTTTTTTTTTTTTTGCTATAGGGTGCATGTGCTTGCTGGAAAGACAAGAGAGATAAGAGAGAGAGAAAGCAAGAATGGCAATGCCACAATCCCTACTCCACTCTTCTCTTCCCAGGATTTTGGGCATGCACATATACAAGTGAGTATCAAGCCTCTGGGTCCAGGACTCAAATCGTGGTTGGCCATGTGTGAGTCCTGTGATGTAACCATTACATCATCTGCTGATCTCTGATCATAATATTTTTTAAGGACTTTCTTCATATTTAATTATGTACATCCTACCCTCTATATACCCTCGCATAATTACAAATTATTTTTCTCTGATAAGTTAATAATTTAAATTGAAGTAAGATTTTTGGATCTCTGTTTCTTACTGTTTATATTATACATGTTGTATTTAGTTTCCTTTGCCTGTAAAATGTCTTCTGTTAAATTTTCTTTCTCTGTTAAGATGCTTTTCTTCAATTAATGAGATCATTTTTAAACTTAGAATTCAAGAATATCGCAATTCATAATTATTAATATTGATTTATAATTTTAACCTTTTATTACTCAACATGTTAATGTTTAATGGTGATAATGATTTACTTCTTTTAGTCTTTTCTGGGACTTACAGAAGTTCTTTAATCTGCAGTCAAAGTAATAACACAATTATTTATGTACACCAATTACTTAATGAGTCCATCTCTCTCATTCTCTCTCATTCTGTCATGTTATGGAAGATCACTGCGCCCATATTATAGATCATGTTCATGTCCACTTATTCTTTACATTCAGCTTCACATTCCTTTCAGTGATCTGAGTTCACTTAAGTTCAGCAGTATTCAGTGTAGGCTGTACATTGGGGTCACCCATGGTATTTTTCAAATTACTTTTCACTGGTTCCTCAAAGGGTATGATTAAATTATTGTTGTGAAGTACCAGGTGACTCTACGTGATGGTGAAGGTTGATTTCTACTAAACTTTGCTTTTGGTTTTGCTTGATTATGGTATGGTATACTCTCTCCTCTATCACCCCAACCCTAACCAATCCCTCCATATTTGTTATCTAAATAACAATTATTACAGCAGAAATCAGAACATAAATATTGGATTAAAAGTTAGTTGATTCATGCTGAAAAATTACAGAGGTACAATGGAAGCAAACTAAGCACCATCCATGCCCCAAACTTTGGGCTGTATACACCTTTCAAAATAAACTCATAACTAATATAATCCACACTAATATTTATTTATTTATTTATTTATTTATTTATTTATTGTTATTTATTTATTGTTAGGTTTTTGCCATAGGTTATGTGCATACACCAGAGAGAGACAGAAATGAGAAAAGTGAGAAATTATCTCCCAGGAAGGATGACCATGCTGCAATCTCTTTTCCTGCATTCTTCTCTTGGGATTTTGGGCACATACAGACACACACCCAATATGATTTTCAAGCCACCAGGTCTGAAATTCAAACTGCAATTAGCCATGTGAAAGTCCAACATCTTAACCACTGCTTCACCTGCTGGCCCGCAAATTTTATTCTCGTTTCAAAGCTGTTCACCAGTGTCCCAAATAATAAAAGTATTTAAAGATGTGAAACTCTAGGCCAGCAGAATGGGGAGGATGAAAGCAAACATAATTTTCTGCCCTAGTGTGCCTTCTGTACTTTCTTGGAAAAGCACCTGTTTTCCTTTGCTTTTATGTTTCTTTCCTGTGTAATTCATGACTTAACATAATGCTAAAACTACCGTATTAAAACATATAAATATTCTTCAAGTAAGAATACAGGCTTGTGGCCAGCAGGTGGCATGGTAGTTAAGGCGCTGGACACCCACATGACTGATTGCTGTTCAAGTCCTGGACCTGGTGCTTTGTTTTCTCATCTCTCTCTCTCTCTCTCTCTTTATCTCTGTCTCTTTCTGGTAAGCAAGTTTGCCCTATATCAAATTAAGTAATAATATTAATAATAATAATAATAAATTAAAAAAGAATGAAGGTTAGATAAGACCAGTAAGGCAGGCAATAATCTCCAAAATAGACATGTGGGATTGCATGAAGCTTAAAAGTTTCCCCACAGCAAAAGAAACAATAATCAGAGTGAAAAGACTACCCTTGGAATAGGAGAAAATATTTTCAACTTATTCCTCAGACAAGGATTGATATGCAGAATATATAGGGAACTCAAGAGGCTCACCCATTAAGAAAATAAATAATCCAATTTTAAAATGGGCAAATGAATTGAATGAACAACTCTCCAAGGAAGACTTATAAATAGCCAAAAGGTATATGAAAAAATGTTCAAAGTCTATTCTCATAAGGGAGAATTAAATTAAAACCACAAAGAAATACCATTTAACCTGTTAGAATAGCAAACATCAAAATAATTAAAAGTGACAAGTGCTGGAGAAGCTATGGTGAAAAGGGAACCCTCTTACACTGTTAATGGGAACACCAATTAATACAACTTCAGTGGAAAACAATGTGGAAGCTCCTTAAAAACCTACAAATAGAACTACCATATGACTGAATAAACCCTTTCCTTGATATTTATCCAAAGAATAGGAAAACTGTCTGAAAGACACTTGTACTTCCATGTTGATTGCAGCATTACTCACAAATGCTAAGACATGTAATCAGCCTGTGTCCAAAAACTGATGCCTGAGTTAAAAAGCTGTGGCATATATATACTAAAGAATATTACTCAGCTAGAGGAGACAATGAGACCTTGCTTTTTGATTCGAAGTGGGAGAATACAGAAGACTTAATGTCGAGCAATGTAAGCCAGACTTTGAAAGATACATACTGTATATCCATACTCAATTTGTACAGGATGTCGGCATTCTATGACACAAATGGAAAGATCTGAAGATATGATAATTGAGAGCATGCATGTGGATATTTACAGATACCAGAAACTAAGGGAGTGGGGTGAGTGGTAAAGAGTGGGGTGGTAGAGAGCAAGTGTGAGGCGCAAAGGGAAGAAACTTTTTTTTTCTTTTTATGCTTCAGTCTTTATTTTTTAAATTAATTAATTAATTTTATAATTAAAGTATGAGCTTATTTTGGTACAAAAACTTTCTGAAATTCATACATAGTTTTCCCATTACACGTATTTCTATGAGCTTTTTTTTTCTGAAAATTTTTTCAATTAATTAATTTACATTCATTCCCTAAGCATCGTCACAGTATACAAAATGTGATTTTCCATCCAGAATACACTGCATAGTGACTTAATCATGCATATTATCCTCAATAATTTTCCATTTCTAATTTTATATGTTATATATATTACCCTGTTTCTGACCCTCTGCCCTCCCCCCCCCTCCTTCCACATTATCTCTGGTGTCTACAGTTGTTTTCTATTCCTTTTCACCCTACATTTTATTGATAACACAATTTCTTATAAAATCTAACTACTTTCAACAGCAAGTTCAACTGGTAATTTCAAGAAAAGCATTTTTAACTTTAATAAATCAAAGAAATGCTAAGGAACTTTGCTTAAAACTTAAAGCCAGGAAAAAGGTTAGGATTCTGTTCAAATAGTAGGTACATGAACCTATCAACAGTGTAAGACAGGACAAAAATCCTTAAAACCAGAAAACAGAGTCCAGAAAAAAATCAGCAATGTTTTACTCAAAAGTCATAAAATGCTATTTTACCAGTTCAGTCTCATGTACTTTGTCTTCTATTGTGGTTCGATCTTTCAGATTAAATTCTGAGGTATAATATTCAACTCCAGACTTGTTCCTATCATTAAGTTGGCCATTTTATTACTTTTTGAACTCTTATTTCTGTGTGTCTGTATTTAATTTTCCTGATATAGCACTCCCTTGAGAACTTCTTGGAGATCTGGTCTGGTGCTGGTAAATTCTTTCAGGTTTTGTTTATCTGAG
>NW_006159809.1:290176-311811 GCF_000334495.1 Tupaia belangeri chinensis | reverse complement strand
GTTGAAATTGCTTTTCCCTTAACACTTTGAATATATTTTCCCATTCTTTCCTTGCTTACATTGTTTCCAATGAGAGGTCCAGTGTTAGCCTCATGGGATATCCTTTGTAGGTAACTTGCCATTTTTCTCTTGCCAATCTTAGTATCTTGTCTTTGTGGTTTTGGTCAATCTGGCTATAATCTGTCTTGAAGAAGATCTTCTTGGGTTGATTCTATTTGGGGTCCTTTGTATTTCTTGGCACTGGATCTTTGAGTTCCTCTCTAGGTTTGGAAAGTTTTCTTGCACAATTTCATGGAATAGATCATCAATATCCTCATAAGTCTCTTCGTCTTCTTGAATAACAATTATTCAGATGTTTGGACGTTTGAGGATATATAGTATTTCTCATATATTATCCTCCTTTTTTTGGCAATTTTCTCAGTATTTGTGGTGGATTTTTTCTAGGCCAGCAATTTTCTCTTCTACATCTGAGATTCTATTTCCAGTATGATCTAGTCTGCGTTTAATACTTTTGATGGAGATTTTGACTTTCTGTATTATGGCCTTCATCTCTAACAGGTCCATTTAATTCTTTTGTAAAGTGTATAATTTCTCTTTTAGATCTTGCAAAAATTTCCTCACTTCTTGGAACTCGTCAGCTTCTTTCTCCTGCTTCTTCTGCAGTTCATTGTCTCTGTTCTCTTCCATCTCTGTTAGCTTCATCATTATGAATATTCTAAAGTTTTAATCAGACATCTCCATGATTTCCATTGAACTGTCTATGGATGAAGAGGAGTTATTCTTTTCCCCTGGAGGAGAGATATTTTCTTGCTTTCTCATATTTCTTGTGGCTCTGCAGTGATTTCTAGTCATTTGATGGATGGTGCATTTCTTCCTAATTCTTGAAGTTCAATCTGAGTGTTCAGGAGCATGCAGAAGGAGATCTGGAATCTCTTTGCTATTCTGTTTTTATACCTCTGTAAAGCAGATTCAGTGGATATTGAGGAATATGTTAACCCTAATAGTATTTGGATGTTTGGCTATGGTTCACTTAGATCAGTCTAGAAACACAGAGAATGGAGATTGAGGAGCAGAGTGATGAGATAAAAAGGAAACAGAGAGAGACAGAGAAAAAAAGAAAACTGACCAAACAAAAACACAAAGAAACAGAGAAAAAGGAGGTGAAAACCATAAAAACAACCACAAATAATTTTTTTTTGAGAGATTTTCACTGTAGGGCGCGTGCGCTCGCCAGACAGACAGAGAGAGACATAGAGACAGAAAGCGAGAAATCACCCCCCAGGGGGGATGGTCACGCTGCAATCCCTTCTCCTCCATTCTCCTCTCGGGATCTTGGGCACGCACGCACACGCGCCCGGCGTGAGTTTTAAGCCACCGGGTCCGGGACACGCACCGCGGTCGACTACGTGGGAATCCAGCGACATAGCCATTACGCTAACTGCTGGTTCCCCACAAATATTTTTTTTTAAAAGCAAAAACCAAAAAAACAAACAAACAAACAAAAAAAACACATGACACACAAGTGATGTGCAAAATCACTAGTTCTCAGGAGCCATGGAGGAGTCTTCTTCGGGAAGAAACATTAAACAGACAAAAGAATGTAAGGTTCTCTCTCTCTCTCTCTCTCTCTATCCATCTAATACACATCATGATGGATACTTCATGTAAAATGTAAAATTAGTCTGAAAATTAAAAAAAAAGGAAAAGAAGAATGTGGGGTTAGCTAGATGTAGTGTGGTGGTCAGGACAGTTGGATCTCATATGGCTGACCTTACAGTTTGAGTTCTGGATCTACTGACTTTGAGTGTGTATAAGCATGTAATCCCAAAAGAAGACAGAGATGAAGGAGGGATTGCAGTATGACTATTCCCCATGGGAATGCTTTCTGGCTTCCCCCCCCCCCCCAATGAGCACATGTACCCTCTGGTAAAATAAATAAATAAATAGAATATGGAGTATTAACATGAATTGCTGGGATTAATTTTTCTCTTTAAGTAATTTTCAAAAAATGACTACTTCTGTAATAGAGTTTTTGTAGATGAATCACCTCAACATTTAATGTACTCTATAACTCTTGTTGGCTTATACAAATAGAACTCCATTAATATGCATCTCAAGTTTAATCATTTTCCTATTATATTCTTCTCTAAACTTTTGTCTCATTGAACAAAATAAAGAACCACTAATTTTGCCAATTATTCACATATCTTTCCATAATTGTATTGTTTATGTCTTTATATCTTGCCTTGATCATACAAATATCATGAGAATAGAATTAGCAACTTATATTTATTTATATCCCCTTTGATCCCTGGCATCACACTAGAGAAACGGCATATATTCAATAAATTTGACAATTTTTTTATCACTAAACTAGTCACTTGCATGTATTGTAAGGATATGGAAATATCATAGAAGAAGGAAAATTAAAATTTTCTATTGTAGTCTCTTTATTCAAAGTAATCATTTATGAACAGCTAGAAATATTACTTTCAGATAGTTTTCTGTTAGAATGCTATTTTTCATTGAATTTATCATTTACCTTTTAAAAATGAGGTCTTTTAATAAGTAATCTTCAGTAGTTCACTGTTTGCTGTTGGGGAAGTTTTTAAATCATTTTTTGAAGTTAGTATACATTTTTCTAACTACTTTCTTATAAGAACTAAATAGTTTTATAACCATTCTTGACTTATATGGGAATATCCTCATAGTATAAGGCTTAAAGAAAATGAATAGTTTTGTACACATACTATGGGTATTTATTTGCATAAATTTTATATAAAGAGAGAGGGGCCAGCCACACAGTACAGCAGGTAGCTTAAAAAAAACATCAGGTGCATGCACATATGTCCAACATCCTGAAAGGATGGAGAGTCATAGGAAGACATATTGCAGCAAGAACAGGCTCCACTGGGGAGTTCTCTCTCTCTCTCTCTCTCTCTCTGTCTCATGTGCATACATGTGTCTTCTGGTGTAAAAGAAAACAGACATGATACATATATACAGAGATAGATGGTAGAATAATATTGAGAAAAGTGCAATAACATCTTTTAAGCTGAAAGGTGGTCTAAATATAAAATAGGGTTTTTTTTAACACTTTTTCTTTTCTTTTCTTTTCTTTTTTTAATTCCTCTTCTTTATGATCTTTCTCCACTCTGGAACCTGAACTGATAAAAAGGAGCTACATTTGCTTTTTGGAATGGAATAGAGCTCCCCAGTGATACACAAGACCAGCTAAGTAGAGGATGAGTGATTCCTAAGAGAATAGAACATGGAGTATTGAATATATTCAGTTTTTGTTCTAGGCTTAGGAGTTTTTTTAATTTTCTTTTTAATTTTATATTTCTTGACTAATTAGATTAGGTTTGTAGGGTGGAGTGGCCATCCCTGCTGGAGGACGATTTCTTACTTTCTATCTCTCTGTGTCTCTGGTGATTACATGCACCCTACAGCAAAAATCTTTATAAAAAAAAACTCCCTACAAAGAAAAATCAAGGCCAAGAAGCCTGCAATTATGAATATTGGGTCATCAAAAAAGTCATGATGCATTTTGCATAGAAAATATATGTCATGACTTTTAAACAACCCAATATTTAAAAAAAATTATTAATTTGATCTCTTTTCTATTTATTTTATTTTATACTTTTTTTACTCTTCATTGTTGTACATCTTTATGGTATATAATAATAATAATAATCTGTGATAATCAAATCACAGATATTACCATATATATCATTTATTTTTTGAGAGGTATTTGCTATGGGGTGTGTATGCTCACAAGGAAGACAGAGATAGACAGAGAGCGAGAAATCACTCCCAGGGGACGTGGCCACATGGCAATAACTTCTGCTCCATTCTCCTCTTGGGATCTTGGGCATGCACACACACACACCGGGCATGAGTTTAAGTCACCAGGTCTGGGACTTGAACCGTGGTCGAAAACATGAGAGTTCAGCGACATAGCCATTACACCAACTGCTGGTCCCCTTGTTTATTATTTTCAATGGTTCACAAGAACCTTACATTATTGTGTCTATTAAGCCCTTTTTTCCTATGTTCCTCTCTTTCTTCCCCACCAATCATCCCCCTTCCGAATACTTTCTGGTATCTACATTTGTCTTCTCTAATATTATGTCTTTGATTCTTTCAATTTCTGTCATAATGTACAGATACTTGGTATATCTTGAGCAGGGACATACAATGTTTATTTTTCTTTCCATACCCTCACGTTTTCCTTCCATTTCCCTTTTTAGCTTCTAGTATCCATTGCTAACACTCTCTACTTCTGTGCTTTTGGAGCTTTTATTTTTCACTAATGAGTGAGGATATAGAATACACCTACTAGTGGAATTACTGGTTCATAAAGTAGTTCTGTCTTTAGTTTTTTGAGAAACCACTGTATTTTTTTCCTAATGGCTGTAGTTACATTCCTACCAATGGGGCACAAGAGTACCACTTACTCTATAATGTTGCCAACACTTGTCATTCTATTTTTTTTTATACCCATTCTGACTGGAGAGATACTACTTCATAATAGTTTTAATTTGTGCTTCCCTATTGATTAGAGATGGTGAGCATGTCTTCAAGTTCTTGTTAGCCAATTGTATGCCTGTGAATATTTTTCTGGAAGTGTCGACATTGAAACTTGCAAAAGAAAACTAAATATAAAATAAGACCAAAGGTAATTAAAAAAAAATAAGTTTAGGTAATTGAAAAAAAAAAACGCACAACTTTGGCTCTGCTTTAGTCAGTCTAAGTGAATTAGTTAGAAATTAATTTTTGCGAGCAAATTTTATCTATTGAAAACAGCTTCTCACTGACTTGTGAAATTATTTAAATATATTAACTAGCATTAATTATACATTATAAAATATAAAAAAATATAAATTCCTTATACAATACATAAAACATATTCCAGCATCCCTTAGTTTATTTGGTTTGGTTTTTCTTCTGCTCCAGACTTATCTTTTCAGCTAATGATGACATTGTGTGCACAGCATAAAAATACTGAGACACAGAGCATATATTTGAGAATAAGGGTGTTGACTTCCTTATTTGTTTTGCTTTTTGATTTCACTAGATACCATTCTACTGCAGTGAAGAAAAATCAATTTCCCCATATAATTCTTATACAACAATATGTTTTATCATACCTTTAAAAATTCAACTTAAAAACATTTAAAAATCTCTATATTCCTATAATATGAAGAAAATTAAATCTATATTTTTAAAAATCCTATATAGAAAACAGCAGTCTATCTGGTTTATTCAGGTAAGTTCTGCAGTACATTCAAGGAAATTATCATTCTTTAATGAACTCCATCGGCTATTAGAGGAAAAAACATATCCACATCATTTTAGAAGTCTTCTTATAACTTTAGATAGCATAAATGAGCATGAATAGTTTACAAAAAAACTTATACTATTCTTTTTAATTAGAATATATTAAAAACTTTTAAGCATGTTACAGTATTAAGAAATTTAAAAAATGCTAACATATAAAATTAGGTTTTGCATATTTAGGAATCTATGTACACATATATAGGAATATATGTATACATATATCCACTCATACATACATGTTTTTAGACAGAGTGTACAGACACTTGCTATAGAGAGAGAGAAAGAAATACCCTTCAATGGAGCATGATCATGTCATGATTCCTTTTTTCCATTTTTCCATCCTGATGGGATTTGGGGTATGCATACACATATGCACGGCATGTTTTTTACATTGCTAGGGCTGGGATTCGAAACCATGGTTAGCCATGTGGAATCCAGCTCCATTAACCACTAGACTACAAGACTAGCTCAGAATGGATATATTTTATTATAGATTTGATATTCTTGACTCTGAGTACAAATGTGTAAAATCTATAATAAATCTATTAATGGATATTATAGATATGCATAGGTGCACATAAATTATGTTTGTGTATACAAACACATAATACATACACATGTTATGACAAAACAAGTAAGTTCAAGGTATGTAAGGATTTGTTGATTATTAGAACACTGCTGAATGCAATCCACAATTATTATTATTTTTTTTGGAGAGGTTTTTGCTATCGGGCGCATGCGCTCACCAGAAAGACAGAGAGCCAGAGAGACAGAAAGCGAGAAATTACTCCCCATGGGGGATGGCCACGCCTCAATCCCTTCTCCTCCATTCTCCTCTTGGGATCTTGGGCACGCACGCACACGCGCCTGGAGTGAGTTTAAGCCACCATGTCCGAGACTCAAATCACAGTCAACTACATGGGAGTCCAGTGACATAACTATTGCGCCAACTGCTGGTCCCACAATCCACAAATTTTAAAGAGAAAAAGCACATGGTATTACATTTAAGAAAGAATTTGATAAAATTCAAATCCATCACGCTAATGCCACTAAAATGGTCATAGATATGTTTTTCCATAACTTAATAAAATGTACCAAAAAAACACAAAAAGTATCATATGTGATACAGATACATTATATTATTATAGTGTAAAGCCCACTATAATTTGTGTCTCTACTTCCATTGCTTGAGCTACAGCAGGGGATAATAACTATAGCTTATAGGAAAAGCTAACTATGTATTTACGTTGGTAAATAAAGTTTAATTGTAATGTGGCTATATTATTTTGCTATGTATTTCTACAACTATTTTTTTTTCTATAACAACAAAGCTGAGCAGGTGCAACAGTCTGTATAGTCAAAAATCTGAAATATTTACTACACAAAAAGTTTGCCAACTTCTGATCTAAAGCAATGCTCTATGCATCTTCCAGAATCAGATGCAATAAAAGTTTCATCATAAGAATTTTTACTCAACACAACAGCAGATTTTTAAATTGATAGTAACAGATTGATTTTAAGTGAAAACAAAACATGTTAATGTGTTTATGTGACTATCATGCTTTCATGAAATCCTGAAAGCTGCCAACATTTTGCATTTTGCTTACAAATATTAATGCTAATTTCTTTCATTTATTTGTTGCAAAGACATGTCACTGTAGTTCCACTCTTCAATTACAGTTTATTTAGAATTAAGGGACTGATGTTTGAGACGTAATTATTAGTGAACTGCAACTAATGTAATTTACATATGGTGGACAGGACCTAGACAAAGTATTTCTACAAATTCTCAATAATGTTTCTTTAACATTAAGGGACATGCCTTTCAAACAGGGCACAAGAGAAAAAAAATCTGACAACATGAACATTATTTGTCAAAGATATGCAACGAGATTGAGATACACTACCTGGAACAGACCTCAAACAAATGATAAGTATACACCATAGAAAGTAAAATTGACATTACTCTCGATAATTATGCAAGATGAATTAAAAAACAGAATTAGTGATTTGGGAGGCAGTACTGAGACATTCCTGTGAAACACAGTTTGGAGAGGTGTGGTTAAGTCATTAGAGCTCGCCAAGCCGCAGTGATGCAGAGAGCACCATGCTGCTGTGCCAGGCTGGGAGCCATGTGAGAAGGCTCTGGTTTCCTGTTTCACAGTCCAGGCAGATGTACCTGAATATACCAGATATGCCTGGATGTGCCCGTGAACCCAGCAGGCTACAGGGCGGGGGAAGGATGGTGGCAAGAAAAGATTAAGTCATAAAATGTGTTGGAAATTTTTCCATTTCCCCATTGTTTTTCCTGACATAGTTGTGCATGATAATTTTATTATGTTCATTAAATATTTAAAAATCACTTTATTGAAGATTTTAGACCAGACGGTTTCTGCGTTTTCTAATTATTATCATTTAAGTTACTGGGCCGCTGAGTATTGTAAGTTGATTTTTTTTTTTTTAATAATGTGTGCCTTGGGGCACCTGTTGGCATGGTGGTTACAGTGTCTGGATCCCACACAGTGGACTGTGTGGTTTGAGTCACAGACCCAACAGCTTGAAAAACACAGCAGGTGCGTGTACGTATTTGCTCAAAATCCTGAAAGGAGAATAAAGGAGAAGGGATTGAGGCATAGCCATTGCCCCCAGGTACTATAACACTATCAAAACCATTGTTAATGATTAACTTTTTTTCTTGGTAAGTTTTGTTAGGAATTTACCAATTTTCTTAATTGTTCAAATAATGAATTTTTATTTGGTGATTTCCTTCAATACTTTTGGCTAGTATGAAAAAAATTATCAGACTGAGTGGATTACTACTGCAATTCGGATTCTTCCAGATTCTGTGAGGTTTCACTGGCCCTCCACCTTTGCTAATAGCTCAACCAGCCTCTCCACAACTCAGATAATTTGAAACAAATCCTATAACTTGTCTGCCTGAACAAACACCATGCGTTTACCCCAGGGAACTTATTGCCCAAGTCTGTCCATTTATGAATGGCCTGAATCTGAGTTTCTCTGTGCTTCCTTGTAATCAGTGCTCTCTGCGAAGACTTTTATCTAGACTTTTTTTTTTATGTCTCCATGGAAGTAAAGATCTTACAAATCCTTTACCTCATTATTAGAAGTAACTCTCTACAGGTAATTTTTAACTTTTCTAAACTATTTTTTTTATTTTTACATTTTATCTGATAAGTCTATGTTTTTTTAGGATCTTACAACTATTAAATTTTCCAACAATTACAAAAAAATGATCCTTAAATATGCATTTAAGGTATTTGTCCTTCTACTTACTCTTTAAAAATATGAATCTGGGGAGAAATCTATATTATATATACACATATGCACACACACATATACATATATGTGTGTGTATCTGGGACTCAACCATGTAAATCTATCTATCTATCTATCTATCTATCTATATGTCTGGAACTCAATCATGTCCTGGTGATTAAGGTAGCTGCATCCTATGACCCAATACACGGTTTGAGTCCTGGACTTGGCAGCTTGAAAAGCATGTGGGACATTTGTGTGTGCTTCCCTCAAATCCTGACAGAGTAGGGAATAATGGAGAAGGGTTTATGATGGGACTATTTGCATATGGGATACTTTCTTGCTTTTCTCTCTATGTCTTTTTCATCTCCCTCTGATGAGGATAAAATCAGTCTTATTTGCTTTCTTTAATAGTAAAGTAATAATTGTGCTTGCTTGTGGTATTCTTTTTTTTTCAGTGTCCATTGAGAAAATTCTAGGCATTTTCTTTTTTATTTCTCTTTGAAAAGTAAATAAATTACCTTTATTGTAGAGTAATTACAAAGCTAATTTATACTGAGGAGGAAGCCATTTTTTTCCCACTGTATTGAACTGTATTGCAACAGATGGCTAAGAAACCAAGTACCACTCAGAGAGTAGGAGAACTCAAATTTATTATGCTGGTGGACCCAGAGGAGTTCAGATCCCAAACATCTGGGCCCCTAGCAGTGGAGGGGTAAGAGGTTGTACATATACTAGCTTGTAGGAGGATAGGTACATGGGTTTAGAGTGATGGGGGTTGCAAGGGAGGAAACCCTGCAAAAGGTTGCTAGACTACTTGTTTTCTTAGTTTCGGAAACTTTCTTTAGTTCATGTCATCAGATCCTGTAGAGACCAGGAATCTGCCCTGCAAGCAACTTACAGAAGCAGAACAGCATTTGGTTAGGAGGGACACAGAGCTAGAATCCTGTTCTGCAAGCAGTTTTCTAACAACAAGGTAGTATCTAGTTAGATAGCCAAGCAGGTTCCATATCATTATAACCAAAGTGATGAATGCAATGAAATACAATGCGATTTTGTAATCTAGTCAAAGTGTGTAAGCATACCTGAAAGTTGTTGAATATCTATTTCCTAGAATTGTTGTTTTAGATAATATTCTGTAGGATTTCTGCATATTTAATAAATACAAATACTTTAATAAAAAGAACACAAAATCAGTAATGTAAAGGCCTCAGTAGCAGACAGTGGTGTTTTGGTTAAGGCAGTTGGATTCCACATGGCCAACTGTGCAGTTCAAGTTTTGGACCTAGTTGCTTGAAAAACATGACAATGTGAGTGTGTGTGCCCAAGGTCTCAAAAGAAGGGAGAAATGGAGGAAAAAGGATTGCAGTATTACCATTCTCATGGGGGGGTTACTTTCTCACTTTCTCTCTGTCTTCTTGGCAAGTGCACAAGGCTTCTGGAAAGATTTTTAAGAAATTTATTTATTTATGTATTTTAAATCATTATTTATTTTATTTTATTTATTATTATTATTTTTTTTTAATTTGATCAGAGAGAGAGAGAGTGAAAATGTAAGCCACCAGGTCTGGGACTCGAACTGTGATCAGTCAAGTGAGAGTCCATTATCTCAACTACCATGCCACCTTCAGCCCCTCAAAATTTAAATTTAAATAGCCTTTGGCTTCAAAAGAATTTCTACATAGTTATGTGAAAATGATGCTCATATTAATATCTATCCTCTATGCTGAAAGAAATAAATGAGATAATGAATGCAAAGGTTGTCTTAGAAACAGAAGAACACTATGTAGTTGATTCTGTTACTTTTTAGCACATTGCACTGCCAGATTGGATCCAGTGGCTGAGTAAAACAAAGCAAAGCAAAGCAAAACAAAGCAAAACAAGAAACTTGCAGTTAAATGTCTATCACCTGAAGGTGAACCATAAAAGAGCTGAATGTTACTTGTCGAGGGCCAGCTGGCAGAAAGCCTGTGTTGAGTTAGTGTTTCAATTCCATTATGGGCCTTTAAAGAACACACACATCCACATACACCCGCACACCTAAGCCTTACTTTGTAAATTCTAATACGCCAATTGCAGCCTTGGCACAATCACGACGTAGAGCTGCTATCAAAAGGTCACTTTTACTCATTCCTTTAGAGCCATTAAAGAATAAGCATCAATTACAGATCTTGTCTTCACTATTAGAAAGGTCAAAAGTTGTAAAAAGGCATACCTTTAACTTAAAAATGTGATTTTGCTTCCTGAAAATTAAAGCCTTATGTTCATCTGAAAAAGATAACTGTATTTTCCTCAAAAGGCATGAACAACAAAAATGACAATTTTTTTTTATAATTTCATGCTTTTTTAGCTGATATATGAAATAGCTGTGAATTGGGTGGGGGAGTGTTAAACAAAGAGAACAAAAAAAGATTTAATTTTAAGAGAACTATGTTATGTCAATGATAAAGATGATGCATGTTTATTGTAAAGAATAGAAAAATATAAACCAATTGCTCTGTTTTCAAGATACTCTTTTTTTTTTTTTTTTTTTTTGAGGGGTTTTTTTTTTTTTTTTTTTGGAGAGGTTTTTGCTATAGGGCACGTGTTGCTCGCCAGAAAGACAGAGAGAGAAAGAGAGACAGAAAGTGAGAAATCATCCCCCAGCGGGGGATGGTCACACCATAATCCCTTCTCCTCCATTCTCCTCTTGAGATTGTGGGCACGCATGCACACACACCCAGCGTGAGTTTAAGCCACTGGGTGCGGGACTTGAACCACAGTTGACTACATGGGAGTTCAGCAACATAGCCATTACACTAACTGCTGGTCCCTCAAGATATTCTTTTAAATGCAGATGTTAAGATATATTCACTTTCAGATTGTCATGGAATTGACCAAACCAATCAAATTAAAATAGTAAAGAAAAAAAATAAAAACTGAATTGTTTTGAAAGCACAGAGAACATCACAGAACAAAATTATATTGTATTTGGAATGATTTACTACAGGAAGTTTGCACCTTAGAACATTAGAAGGGAAGTAATTACAACTCATATCTTTTTGGGAGAGTTTTTTATATAGGGCATGTGCACTCACCAGGGAGACAGAGAGAGACTAAGAGACAGAAAGCAAGAAATCCTCCCCTATGGAGGGGATGGCAATGAAGCAATACCTTCTCCTCCATTCTCCTCTCAGGATTTTGGACATACATACACACACACCCAGCGTTGAGTTTTAAGCCACCAGGTTTGGAATTCGAAGGGAGTCCAGTGCCTTAACCACTACACCACCTGTTGGCCCCAGTACTTACAATTAATTCAAAGCATCTGAATAACAGGGACATCATGAATGTAATTGGCTTGTCTCCCTTGGAGAATACTTATAAGCATAGCAAATTCCCAGATGCAGAATGAAAGAAGAGATTCTAGTCATTTCCAATGTACTTCCCAGTCTTTATTAGTCACTTGTATTTATTCTTCATAATTGAAAACGCATTTACAGGTTTCATTATTACATGAAACGTATTTTTATTTTTTATCTGTTTCTACTTTTTCCTCAATGTATCCTCAGAAATTAGTAACAGATATGGAATCATCAAATCAAATGGTATGGAAAGCTTTAGGGACTTAGGGGCCATACTCAGAATATCCTGGAACTTCTTGTACCTGCTTATTCATTCAGAATCAATGAGGACCCTATTAGTATCATGATTTATATCCCCTTGGCATGGTCAGTTCTAAATTCACAAAATCAGGGGTTTAGATATCTTAATTTCAGAATAAAGTTTTTTCAGACTTCCTCTGAACAATACTTTATTGGAAGACAACTGAATGAAACACATGCAGTTTTCAGTCCAATAGTTATGGAAGGTAGATCTCACTTGGCCTATCACAGTTCAAATCCCTGTTCTTGTGGTGCAGCAATAATGTGCTGCTAGGAAAAGCCAAATCCCATATCTTGACCATGACTCAAATTTCCAGCTCGATTAGCTAAAACATTCTGTGCACTGTGCAGTTGCCCAAGATATAATAGACAGAAAGTCTGAAAGAAGGGGATTATGGCCTGACCATACCCTGCTTCCCATTTTACTGTGTGTATGTATGCACATTATTATGAACTGGAAAAAAAATAATTCAGTGACGGGTAATTAAGGCTGTCTTGAATAGAAGCAAAGGCAAAATCATTCAGATATCTCTGTGGAAATTATTTCAGGAAAAGAGAATATGTGTAAAGGCTCTAGGGTAAAAAAATGAATGGAGAAATCTAGGAGAAGAAAGGAGCTGTGGTTTATTAATGAGTAAAGATAAGAATAGTGGTACTGTAACCAGCAGGTGGTATGGTGGTTAAGGTGGGTGAATTCCCACATGGCCAACCACAGTTGTAGTCCAGGACTCAATGGCTTGCAAATTAAGCTGGGCACATGTGCACATGTGCCCAAAATCCTGAGAAAAGAATAGAGGAAAAGGGATTGTGCTGTGGCCATCCCTCTTAAAGAGTGATTTCTTACTTTTCTTCTCTTGTCTCTCTTTGTGTCTCTTCTTTCTGGTGAGCACACACACACTATGGCAAAAAACTGAAAGAAGAAAAAAGTGATAAATAAAGTCATGTAGGCCTAAGAGGTCTATAGCATAATGAGTCTTGATGAGAAGAAAACAGCAAAATAGATGGAGACTAGGAGCCATCGAGGTAGAAGGAAAACTAAGTGAATTCAATAATCCAGAAACTACTATTAATAAATGAAAGCTGTAAACTAAGAAAGTGATGGGGTTGGGGGAGCAGCAGGGGAAAATGTTTATTTTCTAATAAGGAGAAAGGAGAGAAATTGGGAGCACAAGGGTAGAAGTTGACCCTTCTATAGCCAGAAAATACATGGCCAGTAAGTCTTTTTAAGTAAGAGCAAACACTGGGCACAAACACACAGGGGTAGGTATACACATATATGTGCCTATGAACATGCTAGTTAAAACAAAAGATTCAAAAGAAGACTGGCATTCAACTATCTCTTTTGTTGCCGTTTTTTTTTTTTTTTTTTGCCTAGGGCACATATACTCACTGGAAGAGACAGAAAGAGGGAAAGTGAGCTGCAATTTTCCCTCCTCCATTCTTCCTCTTGGAATTCTGAGCATACGTGCCCATGTGTCCAGCATGAATCTCAGGCCATTGTGTTTGAGACTTGAACCCTGGTCAGCCATGTGGGAGTCCAACACCTTAACAACACCACTGACTGGCCCCCAACTATCATTTTTATCAGACTTTCACCTAGTTCAATTCTAGTCTATTGAGGTGATCATTTAATAAATTGTGGTTCTCTCACAGTCTTCTGCAAATGAGTGTGCAAGAGAAACATCTAACTTGAAATGCTATAATAATATTATAGCATAGTGCTTCACAGTGCTTTATTCATATGAACAAATGCTGATCATAGCTATTATTAACTAGATATTTACTATGTGCTTAATAAAGTTAGAAGTATTATCTTACTTAATTTTTCTCTTATTTTCACATAAATTTTACCAGGTTAAATGGAATTTTATGTTTTATAGATTATAGTATCTTATTCAAGGTCTTATTTCAGAGATAATATTGGTTAATAACCTGTCATAACATTTAGTTTTGTGGTGCACCATCAACTATCATGTTTTTGTCCTACAGTTTTCCAAGACATAGCATTGATGCACATAAGTTCATAATTGATGCAGATAAGTAGCATTATTGCTCCAGGTAAATGAAAGGGAAGTCTACCACACCAGTCAGGAGGAGGAAGGAAAACACAGGTCTCTGTGTCTCCAACCAGGGTTAGGGACAAGAGAAGCACAGAATATATCCCTATTTTCTCCATCCATACATTCTGTGAATTAAGCTTCTATCTACGTCTTTCTCAATTCAGTAGTATATGACATTTAGTGAATGGAGACTCCAAAATTGCACATTAAATTTTCCCTTAGTCTTAGTCTTTGGTCTTTTTTTTTTTTTAATCATCTTCTCATTTTTTGGTTTTCTGTAGACATTCCAACTTGCAATTGGGACAGATTGCATGAGCTGATAGCCAGTTGCTCTTTTTTATTTCCTCCTTTGGATGAAATTTACTCTGATGTTTTAAGAACCCTCAGTGTTCATTAACCAAAAAAGTAAAGAAAGCCAGATATTACTTTTCCTTTATCTGATCTTAGATTAGTTCATTCAAAAGGCAAGTTATGCCAGAGACCTGACATTACTAGGATACCATTATTTTAATAATAGTAGTGCATTATTTCCTTTAATGGGTAATTACAGTTTGACTTTTTTACTAGTCCATTTCATAAATTCATGAAAATCTGTATTCCAATAGAAAATGCACACATCAAATTATTTTTAAATAGACTAAGGGAAACTTAAACTACCTTTTAATTTCCACAATAATATATTGAAAAGCTATTTTAATTCCTATTCTATAGAGAAGGGATGAAATTTGAAAAGATATTCCTACTCTTATTCAGCTGGTTAGTGACAGAAGTATATTTTGCATCCATCGCTATGTGATTATGAAAACATTCTATTTTTAATAAAACATATCACTGCCTCCATTCACCCTCCCACCCATGTACTTAAACTCAGTAGATGAATATAACTGGAAAAAAAAATTGAATGAAGGTTTCTACACTGAAACACATTACACATTTGTCAATGCATGGTTTATAAATTTATTCTATGAATAAACCTCAAGAAGATATTAGGAAAATGGACAGCTAGTTTTCATTCATTCATTCATGAACCTTTTATATTAAATCACAGGACCCAGATTATTACTGTCTGTATACTAAATGGCTGCATGAACATTTTACTGATTTTTATGACTTTGATAAAGAATAGGAAAGCTACATTTAAGTTCAAAATAAACTTTGAGTTTTAATTACTGTTCTTCTTCCTAGCTTTCTGGCACTTGGACAAATTATCCAACGTGATAAGGCTGCATGTCTTCATTGGTATAAGAGTCATGATGCCACAAGTAAATGGGGTAGGGGTTACGTAATAACTATAAAAACAATTCTTATTGCATGTTTTCTCTGACCCAGGTATAGTTCTAAGAACATTATGTGTATTTATTCCTTAAGTTTATTTATGGCCTTTTGAGTTGGGTCATATTATCATTGATGTTTTACGTACAAAATAGAAAAGCATGGTGGTATGTATTTATCAGATGCATCCCAGGCAATCTGACTAGAAGGCCTATGCTATTAATCATTGTGCTCAGATCCTGTTCATCACATAAAAGTCTGTTGTGATGGTACTTTCTAAACTGCTATTAAACTGTTAGTTTTCATTAGCAATATTAATACTATTTTATTTCATAGATACATGGATACCAGAGGTCTTCAAAAAACTTCATGGAAAATGCATATTATGAAAAATCATGCATGGACTTAAAGAGTTTGGACAACAAAATGAACGTATACTTTAATTCCATTTATATATGAAATGTTTAAAGTCCCTGTGTGTATGTTTGTGTGTGTGTGTGTGTCTGTGTGTATGTATATATATTTATATATGCCTGTAATGTAGATATATGTACTGCACATTATTTAATCTAAACTGTCATTTTGCCGTATATTAAATATTCTACATTATAATCACTTAAATATGCTCAGAGAAAGGCATTAAAATGTGTCACATATATTCACACAGTATAAATGAGTGAAAGTACCTTACAATATTTCTTTTAATTGCTTATAGGAGCAAGCTAATGAAATGTCTTCACTTCTAATTTGAAGACATAATGTAGGATACAAGAATAAAATTGAGTGTCTCTAAACATAAGCCTTCCTGATCAGTTCGGGTAGCTTTCTCCTCCTATGCAGGACTTTTATTAATGTTAAATGTGATGATTCACATAAAGTACTTGGGGCTGAGACAATACTGCTCATCAGATTGTCACTATTTCCCTTCATTTCTCTTGTAGAGATAACAAAGCCATATTGCCAATGGAGTACAAAATTATCTTGTTCAAGAGAGTGCATACAAAAAGTGGTTGTTATGTTGACATTCTCTGTCTCTTCCCCTAGAGAGATACATCTGAACCTGTGAACTGCAGCAGCTCAGACCACTGAGTAGCTCTAGGAAGGAGAGCTACCTTTTCAGATTCACTTTACTTTAAGAGGATTTGGTTTAAGCAAGATTCTAATTCTTAGCTAACCTGTGCAATATTATCAGACCTTATACTTAGAGCTGGCCTATTGGAGGTAATACTGCCAATTCCCTATGCATGGCTTAAATACCCATGATTGCCCCGAGACCTGTAGTTTAGCCTCATTGCACTTCACCACTCCTCGTTTGGGCTCCAAGATGGTTCTATCTGGTGTATGCCCCAGACCTGCTTCCAGATATCTTTCACCTATTTCACAAATGGGTGTTTTGCCATTAAGGAAGATATCTCAGAGCATTTCTCAGAGGTTCTATAGTGTCCCAAAGAGAAATTGTCCTGTGATGCATGGTACAGTGGCCATAGTGTGGGATTAACTGACACTTTCCAGCACGCAGTTTCAGAATCAATACATATTTGACTATACAGGTTTTTGACTGTCTGTTAAAAACTCTGATAGCCTATGAGCCCTTTTATGTCATTCAACATAACAGAGGCTAAGATTTTAAGGTTTTGTGTCTCCTGGGCCAGAATGATATTACTGGTAGAAATAGACTGGGTTTGCAGGGCTTTGGACTCTGCAAGAGTAGACATTAAAACTTGTGTAGTAGCCAGTTGGCAAGCAGGGACATTTTTGAACAATAATGTAAGAAAGGAAAAAAAAAATAGAATGTACAGTTTTTTATACTAAGTAAGAGTAGGAGTTTCTGGAGTACAGCCAGTCAGTGGGCCCAATGTGGGCAATAACAAATGCTTTTTCTGTGGTAGAGCCTCACTGAAAGGGACATTCCATCTTCAAGGTTCACTCTCAGGGGCATTGCCAATTGGAGGTTATCCCAGGCAAGTGGGAGGAAGCCCTCTAGGGTGGTGAGTATCCAACCTGCTGTGCATTTGGCAGGATCCCCAGCTGGCTCCAAGTTGAAATGATCCCTTTACATGTAAAAGAAAGAATAGGATAGATTACTTTCTCACCTTTGAGCCTTGTTTGCGGAGAACCACAACAGAATGTTGACAATTATTTGACATATGTTAAGTTCCCTCTTGGAATTTCTGTAATGTCTCTAAATAATCGGATGGCCCTTAAGCTATGTGTACCCACCTTGAATTTCTCCAGGAGTTGGAATAATGTAGAAATGAAAACCTTCTGACTTTGCCTTCTCAGAGCTGACAGAATGGGAGACTGGTTGCACTGGTATGTTGTTGTGTTAAATGTATAAAAAGTAATACTTTCTTCTGCTTTCTCATTTGTTATGTTTCCACTGAGTGGATAAATAATAACTGTGCAAACTAGAAGTCAAATAAAAAAAATCATGTGTATAATCAGTTGGTGTTTGACAAAAGTGCTAAGATCATCCAAAGGGGAAAGACAGCCTGTTTGATAAATCGAGCTAACAAAACTGACTTAATTATGCACAATGAAGCTAGACTGTCATATATTCCAAAATATAAAAAGTGACTCCAAATTAATTAAGGATTTAAACATAAAACATGCAATTATAGAGCTATTAGCTCAAAAAGAAAGTCATAACACATAGAGAAATGTGCATACAAAAAGTAGTTGTTATGTTGCCATTCTCTGTCTCTTCCCCTAGAGAGATACACCTGAACCTGTGAACTGCAGCAACTCAGACCACTGAGTAGCTCTAGGAAGGACAGCTGATTTTTCAGATTCACTTTACCTAAAGAGGATTTGGTTTAAGCGGGATTCTAATTCTTAGCTAAACTGTGCAATATTATCAGACCTTGTACTTAGAACTGACCTATTGAAGGTAATATTGCCAATTCCCTATGCATGGCTTATCTATGACATGTAGAGAAATGTGTCATGACTTTTCTGATGACCCAATACTAGTAGAAAACATAGATAAAACTCTTCAGGAAATTGGTTTGACAAAGAAAAGCCAAAATAGACAAATGGAATTATATAAAACTAAAAAGTTTCACAAGGAAAAAATGAAAAAAATCAACAGTGAAAAGACAACCTACAGAATGGAAAAAGTTATTTCCATATTATCCACCTGATAAAGGATTAATGACCATACTATACAAGGGATTCAAACAACTCAATAGTGAAAAAAGAAAAAAACAAAAAACTTGGTTAAAAAGTGGGCACATGATCTGAATTAGTAATTCTCAAAAAAAGACCTACAAATGGCCAAAAATGTATGAAAAAATGCTTAGCATCATGAATCATTGATGTAAATGCAGATAATAATCATGATGATGAGATATCACCTCAGCCAGTAGAATGACTTATTAAAAAGTAAAAAAGTAACAAATACTCATGAGAATTGAGAGAAAGATAATCTTTTACACAATTGGTGGGAATGTGAATTAGTATAGCCATTATGGAAAAAATGTATAGAGGTTCTTTCAAAAACAAAAATAGAGCTTTGGTTTGATCCAGCAATACCATTACTAGGTATATATCCAAAGAAAAGTAAATCAGTTTAGTGTTTAGCAAAGATAGTTACACTCCAATGTTTATTGTTGCACTATTATCAATAGTCAAGCTATGGAAGCAATCTTTTAAAAAATATGTATTTATTTATCTATTATTATTATTTTTCAATTTGACTAGAGAGAGATAGAGAGAAAGGGAAAGCAAGAAAACAAGTCACCCGGCCTGGGACTCAAATCATGGTTGGCCATGTGGGAGTCCAAGTCCAGCACCCTTAACCACCACACCACGTGCTGGTTCTGAAAGCAATCTTAAATGTCCATCAGCTGACAGATGTATAATGAAAATATCCTATACTGTTCAGTCATTAAAAAGGACAAAGTTTTATTATTTTATACGAAATGAGTGATTCTAGAGGACATTATAAAAAGTGAAATAAGCCAGGCTCAGAATGAGAAATACTACATATTCTCCCTCCGGTATGGAAATGGAAACAAAATTGCAGTTAGATAGGAGGAACTACTTCTAGTATTATAAAATACAATGAAGAAGATATAGACTACAACAACTACCTGTACATCTCAATATTAACTATAAAAGAGAATTTTAAATGTCCTCAATACAAGTAATAGTGAATGGTTGAGAAAATGGGCATGCTAATTACCCTCAATGTATTATTCTACATTGTATTCTTGTACTGTAAATTCACATTAACAGCCCCACAATAGAATATCATATTTTGGGGACCAGCAGTTGGCATAATGGCTATGTCACTGGACGCCCATGTAGTCAACCATGGTTCAAGTCCTGGACCTGGTGGCTTAAATTCATGCCGGGTGCATGTGCCTGTGTGCCCAAGATCCAGTGAGGAGAATGGAGGAGAAGGGATTATGGTGTGGCTATCCCCCCAGGGGATAAATTCTCTCTTTCTGTCTCTCTCTGCCTTTCTAGCGAGCGCAAATGCTCTATAGCAAAAACCTCTGCAAAAATAATGATAAATTAAAATGATAAGCATTCACATATTCAAATACATTTCTTATTTTTTTTTCTACTTAGCAAGGAAAGAAAGAATAGTATCTTATTTCCCATAAAAGTTAACAAATGCATGCACAGAAAAAAAAATATCTCTTTTGGAATGGTATGAAGAGAGATTCCACTTACATTTTCATTTTGTAAATGAATACACATATAAGTTTTTTAAAAAGCTATCATCTTGATATTATTTAATGCATAAAGTATTGTAAGTAAGATGGGAAAGGGGAGTTTATGGCAGCATGTAAATTGTAAGGTAAAATCATAACCTACAATGAAAAATAACATACCTACTTTTTAAAATGTTTATTTATTGCAGGAGTGAGAGAGAAAGATGCAAAGAGAGAGAGAAGATAAATACCCTGACAGATTCCTGAGGCTGAAATCTACCCGCCTTCAGCCAGCTGAGATCATAGGCATATACATGCTTAGAGTACTCTTGTCCTCCAGACAAGAACCAGCATCCTTCCCATGTGGGTCAGCCCCACAGAGCATCTCATTTTACCACTGTGCCACTATCTGGCCCCCCACGTACTACTTTTTACAACCGTGTATTAATAGTGTCATGCAATCTCTGGATTGAGTTTTCTATTGGAAACCTTTAATTCTATTTTTTTTAACACCATGCTTTTGCATATGAATAACCCATGACTCAGTGTTGAATGTGCATTGAAAAGCACCCATCCGCTTTTGCACTTTTTTCAAGTTTCAAAGTTGCCAAAACTTTAAAAAAAAAGAAAAAAAAGATTTTGGAAAATGTTCTATTTAGAAACAATTCTGATTAATTCAGTATATACTTTTTAAATGTCTTTTTCTACCAAGCAGTTTTGCATGATAATAGTGTATTTATTTCTTAACATTTCAAATTCCCCAGCTTTTTATCCTTTTCACACCAAAAGTCATAATTATTACCATAGCAACCATGCTCATTGTCAGAGGTAGAAATTTTTTACTTCTATTGGGTATTTTTAAGGAGCAAAGGAACATTTAAACAACAAAAGGTGCTATTTTATGAAAATTGACAAGAATTGAGAGGGAAGAAAAATACATTTTTTTTTAATAACTTGAGCGGATAACTTATTATCACTATGTTATTGCCAAAACTCAACTCTATTTCTCTTTGGTAACCTCAAGTTATAAATAATCTCTCCTTTTTCAGAGTTCATAATTCTTTCTTGTACCAAGAAACAAGTCTTAACATAGAAAAAGTGCAGAATAAATATTTTCAGATTTTCAGTTGAGGCATATGCTCTAAGTAACCAATCTTCTTACTCATAGTCTTTGAATTAAATAAAAATTTGATTCAAGATACCTAATTAAGTGAAAAAAAATCATCTAAAAAGTAAAGAATTCTTTTTCATCCAGTCCCCTTTAAATGTCTATGAGCATGCTTGTTAGTGTAACATTATATATTGTAATTTAGAAAAGAAATGATTTGAATATATTCTTTCGCGTTTAGTAGATTGTTAAGTATTTGCCATAGGCA
>NW_006159809.1:288174-290145 GCF_000334495.1 Tupaia belangeri chinensis | reverse complement strand
GCATTCCTGAATACAAAAACCATAAACATTGAAGCAAAGCTTACTTTCCCTGCAGCTTTTATTGCTGGAAGTTGCTCTTTGGCACCACCGGATGGAGATACTGAGTTAGTAAAACAAAGAGAAGTAGATTTTCTTTGATCATACCTATAGATTTGTTTATAGATGGTATGTTATTTTAGCTGGATCCTCCTGACAATCATTACCACCAGCACCACCAAAATATATTTTATAAAGAGAAAAAAAGAGATTCAAAATATTATGCCTTTCTCACTCGATGTCACACATTCAGTTGGCCAAAGATCCTGGGCCTCTGGTTCCCATTCTCCTGTTTACTATCCATAGTGAATCAGCAAGTAAAATGAAAACAACAAAATGTTAAATATTGGTTCTTCACATTTGTTGTCCTATCAGTTTATTGATGAAGTTTTAAACTTGGGGATAAAAGGTCTTCCCTTGTGTAATTTATGTATATATTAAATGTTTAATTGACCAACCAACTCCCAGGTTAAAAAAGTGAGTGCTGTAGAATTATCTGTAATAAATGTACTCTTCCTTTCACTGTATTAATAAATAACAATTTAGTGAAAGTGACAATACAACAGCAAATTATGCAAAATATAAAATAAATACTAAAGCTGTGTAAACACTGGAAGTAATTCTCCCAAGTTTCAAGTTGGAATGTGATAATTAAGCTACAGCCAATGAAAAGTCCCTTTCAGAAACTGGGTGTTCAGTATGAGACTAATGACTCAACCAGGGGCAGATTTGTGCTCCCTTTGAGTTTTCAATGAGATCCCATATTTAAGGTAATTATACTACAGTTCTAGCTGCCTAATTTGTAGTCTTTTCACATCTCTATGACTGTATTAAAACATTTTTGTATTTATTCTGTATTCATCTCACCATATGTGAGGCTCTTCTAAACATGAATTGTGCCTATATTTTCTGTGAATCCCAGACCGGTATTTAGAGACTAGTACAAACTCAATATATTATCTTAGCCTATTTTAATAAGATTTCATGGACAAATTAATGAAATAATTTTAAAAAGCTACATTCTCTCATACCCAACCACCTCTTCAAATTCTCCAGCTTTCTGTTCCACCAACATACATTTTCATTGAAATAGTAAATTTTACAACTGAGCATTGAAATAACTTTGGAGAGTTTTCAAAATAGTTTAGCATGTGCAGCTTCATTTTATCTTTAGATAGATATTAAGGACTTACTGCCCATAGGGGGAATGATCTTATCACAATTTCTCCTCCTCCATCTTTCCTTTCAGGAGTTTGAGCACACATGCACATGTGCTCAGCACGTTCTTCAGGTCACCAGCTGAACAATACTCGAATTACATTTTCAGCCACGTGAGATCCAGACACCCTAACCACCACACCAATGGCTGACCCAGGAATATTTCAAAGATAATTCAGAGAACATCTATATGTTGACATTATAGTGTTAGTGCTCCTATTTATGCCAGCAAAACCAAGCTTCAAAGCATTTAAATGAAGTACCTAAAATCAAAGTAGCAAGAAACAATACTAGGTTTAAAGATGGAAGCATGCCGATTCCTCTTTTTTCCCCAGGACTTCATTCTGTGACAATACTCCATAATTCTACAAATCAGCAGTACTCTACAGAAGCATGACACATGAAGCCATGATTAGCCATTTACACTTCAAGGAATACATCTTAAAAGACATTTGTTTACCTTTTGCTTGTTTGGTTTATTTTAGTGGGGCTGCAAATCATGAATGATGTAGTATGGAAGACCAAAATATGCCACCTCAAAATACAATTCTTTGGGGGAACCAGCAGTTAGCGTAATGGCTATGTCGCTGGACTCCCATGTAGTCGACCGCGGTTCGTGTCCTGGACCCGGTGGCTTAAAACTCATGCCGGGCGCGTGTGCGTGCGTGCCCAAGATCCCGAGAGGAGAATGGAGGAGAAGGGATTGCGGCGTGACCA
>NW_006159809.1:266899-287824 GCF_000334495.1 Tupaia belangeri chinensis | reverse complement strand
TCCCCCCTGGGGGGTGATTTCTCGCTTTCTGTCTCTATGTCTCTCTCTGTCTGTCTGGCGAGCGCACGCGCCCTACAGTGAAAATCTCTCAAAAAAAAAAAAAATACAATTCTTTGGTATATTTTGAGATGACCCTTCAAAAGGGTTACAGATTCACAATTCACTTTAAAATTAAGCTAAACTTTCGTAAAAGAAGTTTATATCAACCAAGTAATGGCTGGCAGTGGATGCTAGCAGGTTTTTGCTGAGCTTCTCCTTGCCTAGACACAGGAGGAAGAGTGTTAGAGGTCTGACTTCTGGCCAAGGAAAACAAGACAACTTTTGTATCTTCTCCCCTCACCTTCTCATAGCTTAATTTCAAACCTCTGTCTCTTCCTTTTTATTTCTTTTTTCTTTTATTATAATTTCTGCTTTACACAAATTTACTATATATCTTTGTGGCATATAGTATGTTTTCTAAAGCATGCATACAATGTGTAATACTCCCATCAAGAATGTACACACTCATCTTCTTCAACATAGACATTACATATGGAGTGTGCATTCGATGATACTGCCACCAGTTTTGTTTTCTTTTTCATGTATATTACATGATCTACATTTGTTTTTACTCTATTATACCATCCCCTAACTTCTTCCTTTTATTTACATGAATTCCTGTGTCTCTTACATCTTTTCTCACATGGTGGTTAAGGCAGCTGAATCCGACATGGCAAAGTCCCAGACCAGGAGGCTTGAAAAAACACCAGGTAGTTACGAGCTTGATCAAAATCCAAAAAGGAGAATAGAAAAGAAAGGATTGTTGTGTGGCCCTTAGGAAGAACTTTTGCTTACTCTCTGTCTCATTATCACTCTGTTAACGAATATTGAATTTTTTTTTCCTCACAAAAAACTGGTTATGAGAAATCCGGGTGGTTAAGGAAGAGTGAATTTGCACATAAAATGTGAACTCCATGGAGGTCAGTTTTGTTTTCTCATTAACATAATTCAAGTTATCATTGACAGAATTTCAAGCCATTCTGCAAGGTACAAAAAAATGTCCTCCTCCAGACTCGGTAATGTTTTAGGTTTCTTTCCCACAATCAAGCAGTTTTCCTGTTAATCTCTTGACTGGCCAGTGATTAAAGATGTGATTCTCTTTGTATAAAAGTTTAACTTCACAGATTCTCAGATGATAACACACCCCGGACCCTAGGCCAGTTCCAGCCAGCCATGTAGTAGTGACTGCACACGAAATGTTTTCATGTCCTAGGTCACTCCCTTTCTGACACAAATTTTGTTCATTTAAATGTAAAGCCTCCATCCTGAAATAAAACATTTGTTAGATTTAAGGTTTTATATGTGTATGTACTTTAAAATATTAAACTGCATGTGAAAATACATATAATTTTATGTATCAATTAAACAATAAGAATATTATTGTACAATTACATATGATGACCAAATACATACAGTGATATAAATAATCAAAAATATATGTTTCTATATGGTACACTTTAACATTACATTGACTGTTGTGCAATTATTACAATTACCATCACCAAAAAAATTTAGTAATGACAAAAGTATTTATGATGTACATATAAGTGCACGTGTAAACTTCATAGTTCTTAATATATACACACAGATAAATGGTAAACATAAATATACAAATAGAAAAGTTATCCGCAGTGGGAAAAAAATACTACTAAAGAAAGTTCTCCAAACATTAGTAGTTGTTATTTCTTGGTAAGTTTTTATTTTTCTTTTTAAATTACTTTTTGCTCTTTTAGTATTCCAAATTATCCCAAAAAATATACATAACTTTTTTTTTTTTTTGAGAGATTTTCACTATAGGGCGAGTGCACTCGCCAGACAGACAGAGAGAGACATTAGAGACAGAAAGCGAGAAATCACCCCCAGGGGGGATGGTCACGCCGCAATCCCTTCTCCTCCAGTCTCCTCTCGGGATCTTGGGCACACACGCACACGCGCCCGGCGTGACTTTTTAGCCACCGTGTCCGGGACACGAACCGCTTTCGACTACGTGGGAGTCCAGCGACATAGCCATTACGCTAACTGCTGGTTCCCATGAGAATATACATAACTCTTAACAAGAAAATAGCAGGTGTTTTTGTTTTGTTTTATTTTGTTTGAGTTTTTATTTATTTATTTTTTTTCTTTTTTGCTATAGGGCATGTGTGCTCGCTGGAAAGACAGAGACTGAGAGACAGAAAATAAGAAATCATCCCCCAGGGGGGATGACCACGATGCAATCCCTTCTCTTCCATTCTTATCACGGGATCTTGTGTACACGCCCAGCAGTGAGTTCAAGCCACTGGGTCCGCGACTCGACTACATGAGAGTCCAGTGACATAGCCATTAGGCTAACTGCTGGTCCCGATAGCAGTAGTTTTTTTTAAAAAGTAAATTTAGGACACAGCAAGTCTATTGTGAAAAATCTTCTAAAATGACTAATAACTATTTTTACTTACTGCTCTAAAGAACACACTGAGTGTCTGCTTTGTGTTGGGCATCATGCTAAGTTAAGAACTCATGACTAAGAGAAGTGAGAATAAGTACAGCAATAACAATACAATTAAATTAGTGTTATCATAGATGTTCAAATAAAACAAATGGAATACAGAGAAAAATTTGACTTCTCTTGATTGTTTTATTATAGTAATTAGACTTGAATTTGAAGATTTTTCTGTTAATACACTCAAAGTCTTGAAAAAATTTATTCTCCAGTGACCTTAAATCATTAAATCTTTTTTTAAATTAACTCTAGACCTTTGTAATGTATTTCTTTGCACATAGTTACAAAAGCAATACAGATGTCACAACTTTTTATTTAATCTACCTCCTGATAATAGTTATTCTATTTATTTATTAATTTTTAGTTTTTCTTCCTAAAAGATTAATTTAGACTATGGTTTCTTTTAAAAGTGGAAGTCGATGTTGAGTAATAGAAGTTTGGGTTGATTTGTTTATTGCTGTGTGAGTGGCACTTTCTGCTTTTTGTTTTGGTTACTCAATTCTTGTTTCTTTGCAATATGACCAGAAGATTTTGTAATATTTTACCTTATGAAAAATATATTTTCTTTTTAACTTGATTTATTATCTAATATATGAAAATATTTTGTGAATTTAACATGGGCACTTAAGAAGAATTTTTTTTTTTTAAATCCAGGTGTGAAGTTCAAAAGACACAAGACACATTCTATTTACTGTTATTTTGTTCTTGTATTTACTTACTTAATTTTTCCCACTTAACGTAACTTTTACTAAAAATAATTTAATAAATCTCCTTGCACTTTTTGTATATTTTATTTACATGTATGTATATTTTAATTATATAAAGGTGATTTCTATGTCTTCTGATGCATACATATTAATATTTTTCAGAGTTATATCTTCATTTTGAATTTTGGCATTGAGTATTAAAAAGTATCCTTTGCTTTTTATTTTCACTTATACATTAATAACTTTATATTAGGATTATTATGTCTGTTCTCTTTTGTCCTCATTTGCTTGGCATATATTTGTCACCCATGTATTATTAGATTATATCAATTTTTTTTTCAGTGTTATTAGAGGTTGTGTTGTCTTGCCAGAGAGAGGCAGAGAAACAGAGAAAGGGACCGAGAGATAACCTCCCATTGGGAATGGTAAAGCTGTAATCCCATAATTCCTCCCTGTGCATTTTTCCATTCTGTTGGGACTTGGGGCACACATGCACATGTACCTGACATGTTTTTCAAGCAACTGGATGAGGGATTAAACCATATGATCAGCCACATGGGGATACAGTTACCTTTGCCAGGAGGCCACAGGCTGGCCGGACTATATCATTTTGTTTGCTCCAGTTCTCCAGCTCATCAGGTCCTAAGCATTCATGCACATGCCCCACATGTTTCAAATTGACCAGGCTGGGGATCTGAGTCATGGATGCCATATAGAATCCAGCTTCTCTTGAGTAGTGCATTGCTGCGGCCCCATGGAGCCAACTCCAGCTCTGTTTCTCATAAATGACATGTAGATGGATTTTTGTTGTTAAAAGCACATTGAAAATCACTGTTTTGGTACGTGACTGAGGACCATTCTTATTTCTTATTATGACTGATTTGTTCAGTCTCAAATATATCATAATATTTTATATCACATGCATTTTGTTTTATTTGCTCCCTGTCACTCTCTGGAAGATGCAATTCTTTGCTATTTTATTTTAAACTTTTTTTTTTAATTTTATATGATAGTTTATATTTTTTAGTCGTTAAATTTTTATTTATGCCTCTTTGAAGGTTTGCCATCACCTGCTTTCCTATTTAACCATTTGTTGCCTAGTTTATCATTTCTTTTTAGTACCATTGAAGAACAGCTATTGATCGTATACTAATAAGGTTTTTTACTTTTTTCTTGCCTTTTTTCTTTCCTCCAATCTTTAGTTGTAGTATTTCTACTTAATCACATTATATAAAATATTTAGAAAATAGACTTTCACTCTCTTCCCCAGCTTCATTTTAGTCTAACAAGTACATCTGTATATTTTCTGAAATGCATACTTAACACTTCTGTAATTTTTGTGAAGTTTCAAGTCACTACTTAGTTAGATAAAGCCCTTCCTCTTATTTAGGGTTTGGCAGTTTATGAACACAGTCCAAATTTGACCCTGTGATTCTTTTTGTAAATAATACTTTATTGTTGTAGGCATAACCATTTGTTTCTAGATTTTTTAAATTTTATTTATTTAATTTTATTTATTATTATTATTTAATTTAGGGCTCATGTGCTCACCAGAAAGAGAGTGAGAGAGACTGAGAGAGAGCAAACCACCAGGTCTAGAACTTGAACTGCAGTTGTCCATGTTGGCCTCCAGCACTTTAACCTCTATGCCACCTGCTGGTCCCCCTTTGTTTACATTTCTTTTATTTTTATCAATTTAATTTTACCGTAATTATTTTAAAATTTGCTATAGAGAATGTGTACTCACTAGAGAGAGACAGACAGAGAAAGAGAGGAAAAAAAGTGAGAAAGCAAGCCACCAGGTCCAGGGCTCAAACTGTTGTTGGCCAATTGGGAGTTCAGCACCTCAATCACGATGCCACCTGCCGGCCCTGTTTATGTATTATCTAAGGCCTTTGTATCATAATATTATAGCTGGGAAGTTATGAAAGACATCTATGAAGTCTAAGCATTTTAGTATATGTCCCATTACAGAAATTGTTTACTTACTTTGCTTTGGTATATTCCTCAAGAAGGTCTGATAGATTTTTTTTCTTTTTTTTTTTCCTTTTTTTTTTTTTTTTTTTTTTAGTGAAAACTGAACTTAAGCATTGGAGGACAGCTTAGCTGAATATAGACTTTTTGGTTTGCATATTCCAGATTAAAGTTTTAAAGAAAATACTGCCTTTTTTGTTTGTTTGTTTTTTGAGGGGTTTTTGCTCTAGGTCATGTGCACTCACCAGAAAGACAGAAATAGACAGAAAGCAAGAAATCACCCCCCAGGGGAGATGGCCACACCACAATCCCATCTCCTCTAATCTCTTCTTGGGATCTTGGCCATGCATACACATGCACCTGGTGTGAGTTTAAGCCACCGGGTCTGGGACTCGAACTGCAGTTGACTACATGGGAGTCCAGGGACGTAGATATTACACCATCTGCTGGTCACAAGAAATACTGCTTTAATGTAGCTTTTGGTGTTTTAAAAAGTAGTACACTAGTCTATTCATTTATTTACTATTTGTTATTGTTAGTTATTTGATCTAACTGCCTGAAGTATTAAGTATTTTAGCTTCAAATTTGACACCTAATACTTTTATTATGTCTTAGAATTTATCATTCTTGGTAATTTTTCCAATTACCATCATTACTGCTAATTTTACTCAGTGAACTCTTTCAATTCATACATATCAGTATTTTTCTATTTCTGGAATATTTTCTTGGCATGTAGATTTATCTCAAGCTCCACTCCACTGATCTTTGTCAAGTCCCATAATACAAATATTATCCATTCTTTGCTTTCCTTTTCTCTATTTTCTCTTTTGAACCTTTCCTTATTTCTTCTGTATGTCATTTTCTCTAAAGTTTTTCATGTCCACTATCAAATATTAATTTGAGTGTGTTCTCTCCTGAAAAACATAATTTATTCTCTTCAATCCAGAGATAAATTTTTCTTTTCTCATTTGTTTTATTCCTGAATTCAGTCAACTCATATTTTTTCCTGATATTTTTATTTGTTTTTATTTCCTTTTATGTTTGTTTCTGAGATTATGTTTTAAATTATTATTAGTAGTAAGTTTTTGCCATTGGGCACATATACTCGTTGGAGAAACAGAGAGAGGAATAGTGACAAAGTCAACCCAAGGGAAAATGGCCCCACCACAATCTCTTCTCCAATCTCCTTTTGGGATTTGAGCAAACATACCCATGCAGATAGCATAATTTTGAAGCTACTGGGTTCAGAACATGAATTGTGGTGTAGCTTATAGGAATTCAACAACTTAAACACCATACCACCTGCTGCCCCCCCCAGGTAATTTATCTTTATATTAAATACTTTTTAGCATATTTGTTTAAAATATGTCACAATTTTCTTGTGTCATTGTTATTTTTATCATTGTTATTTTTACTTACTTTAAATTCCTTTTTCTGCTTTTCTGGAGAACTTTGCTATGGACTTTGCTTTTTTTCATTGTCATTATAAGTCTTTTATATAAGGCCTTTAGCCTGATTTGCTTGATTTCATGTACAAGCAGGAAGGAGTGATAAAATCACTTATAGTAACCTTTACCTGTTTTGCTTTTCTGTGTTGTCTAATTGCCAATATTTTTTTTCCTTCTTTTGTCTTTTTTATTCTCCTCCAGGATGTATGGATTAAGACTGTTTGCTTAAATCGTACTTGTCCTTTCAAATCAACTTGGATCATTAGATAGAGCCTATCTAAATTTCTAGTCTGGTGCTTTTTATGATGCCTAAAACTTTTAGAATCAAATAGTTTTTGTTTGTTTTGCTTTATTTGGTTTTCTTTCAATTTCCTACAGAGCTTGTGTGATCTCAGGCAGAGAGAGAGAGAAAGAGAGAGAGAGAGATAAAGTGAAAAACATCCCTTCCAGGGGGACAACCAAGCCACAGTTCTTCCTCCTCCATTAATCTCTTGGGTTTTTGGCCATGCACATATTTGTGTGTGTGTGTGTGTATGTGGTGTGTGTTTTAAGGAATTATTTCATTTAACTGTATTTATTTATTTTAATTTGTCCAGAGAGGGACAGATTGTGTGAAAGAGAGATAGTGAAAGTGAGAAAGCAAGTCACCAGGTCCAGGACTCAAACCACTGTTGACCATGTGGGAGTCCAGTGCCCTTAACCATCACACCACCTGCTGGCCCCAGTCCAGTGTGTCTTTAAAGCCACTGGATCCAGGACTTGAACTGTATAGTTGGCTATGTGGAATCCATTTGTCTTAACCTCTATGCTGTCAACTGGCCCAGAAGTAAATCCTTTGAAATTCTCTACGTTTAGTTTATAGTCTGATATGCTCTCTTACTTTTTTTATAAGAGAGAGATTTTTGCTTTAGGTGTGTGGGCTCACAGAGACATAGAGACAGAAAGAGAGAGAGAGAAGAAATAGAGAAACCACCCCTAAAGGGGATGGTCATGCCACAATCTCTTCACCATTCAGGTCTCCAGATTTTGGACATGCATGCATATGTGCTTGGCATGAGTTTCAAGCTGCCCTGTCTAGGACTCGAACCACGGTCAACCATGTGAAAGTCCTTTACTATAACCACTACACCATCTCCTCTCTCCAACTCCATTACTTTTGAAAAGTATATACATATCTAGAGTGTTCTTCATCTCTCCAGTGAATACTGCACCTCACTCTCAGGCTCATAACCTGTGTCCCAACTCTCGGTGTTTCTTGTTCTGTCACTAAGCTCTGTGGCAAGTTGAGAACAGTTTGGAGCACATGAGAATTTGCTATTGATACTCTTTGTTTCTTTTGCTTTTTTCTTCATACTCATTCTGTAGTCTGACATTCTCTGTCTTCAGACAGAATTTTGCTAATAGGAAATTACTTATTGCCCTTTGGAAAAAAAATTTGGAGAAGATAGTTTACATCATTGCTGCTACTGGCAAAAGAAAATGCCAATTTCTTAGTGAACATCCCTCATTCTGTTTTTATATAAGATTTGAGAATTATCTTTTATTGGCTTGTATTCTCTTATACTCACTCAAAGAATTAAATGCTTAATTATCCTTGGCTCTATGACTTCCTTTAAAAGATCAGAGTTTAAATAATAATTGGGTATTAAACTTTTCTCTGAAATTTTAATACAGAGCAGATAAGGTTATCTCAATTTTGCTTTATATTAAAAGAAAATCTTTTTGAAATGTTGTTTACTTATATTTTCAAAGCAGAGTATAATGGAATTCTTTAGAAAATTTCTCACTCACAGGCTGACACTATTCTTCTTTTCTTTATCCTTCAAAGGTAACTTAAACAAAGATGTCAAAATCACCAAGAAAATCATAATTTAGTACTGCAAAATAATAAAGCATTCCATGGAAACTTTGAACTTCTCATCAAGAGAATATTCAAGAAAACTAAATGGTTTATACAATTTTTCTTTAAAAGGTTTTCCAAGAAAAATCCCAAGACATATTTTCTAACTAATATCTTATTAGAGAGTGAAATCCCAGGGAGTATAGTCTGAGGAATAAAGAAAAATGGTGAAAGGCTGGGAGAGAAAGGAAGAAAAGGCCACAAAGAAAAAGCATTACGGATTGGGTATAATTTCTTAAGAAAATGGGTAATTGATAGTTCATAAAATATGATTCTAATAAAACTTTTGCTTATTGTAATTATCAAGAGGAAAGAAGAGTTATTCATTCACCTGTGGTCATTTTCTGCTTCTTGTGGGTACTTCTGCTTATGTTACTGTCTCTTTCAGATAACCCTGAGGAAGTCATATCATTGTTGATTTTACTTACACTAGACCTGAGTTCAAGACCCTATCATCTTGCCCCAGCTGTGGTGGTATGTGTGGTAGGTCTGCTGAACATAGCAGGACCAGAGGGTAAAGCCTTGGATTGGAATCTTGGATTGACCTGAGCATGTCAGGTAGGACCAAATGTGCTCCCATGATCCTGGCTAGTTGGAGAGATGTGGGGGGAGGGGAGAAGATCTTGTAGGAATGCCTGTTTCTCTTTCTTCTGCTCTGTCTTCAGAAAGTAAATAAATAAACTTTAAAAATCTATTTTTAAAAATCCTATTATTTATTGCTGTCATGTTTCTTCTTTTTTGACAGAGTGTGCATGCATTTGCCAGAGAGACAGTTTAAGAGAGAGGGAGAATGCATTCCCTGGTGAAGTGTGGTCATGCCACAATTCCTTCTCTTCCATTTCTTCATCTCATCAGGATCTGGGGCAGGCACACATTGACACCCTGCAAGATTTTCAAGCCACAGGGGGCTGGGATTCGAACCGTGGTTGGCTTTGTGGGATCAGGCTCCTAACACCTAGGCTCAAATGGTGTGGTCTGCTCACTAGTCACACACTCATGCTGAATACATGGCACTTCTAGTCTCGACCAAGTCAAGTGGAAGAGATTCAAAGATCAGGTGAGGCTGAGCTCTCCTGAAGAAATGCACAAGGGAGACCTGGTGACAGTGCCAGGTAAGAAAATCCACACATGCTCAGTAGTACATGTCAACATATCATTCAATGAGAGATGCTATATGTACTGTCTCTCCTAACATGCTGTGGCTTTGGACTTGGTGATGTGAAATTGTCGGTTTTCTGTTATGTGTAAAATCCAACTCTTTCATAATCAGGCATAAGGAAATGCAATGAAACAGTAATTGCATTTTCTCTCCCAGCAGTATTCTAGTTAAAAAACACAGATAACAAAATATTGTTATTTTGTTTTTATAGGCCAAGATCTAGGCTTTTTTTTTTATCTTTTATTACAACTTAAAAAATATATTGATTATTTTATTTCAATGACTAAGGCAGGAAGAATTTCACTTTTACTTTAATGATAATTTTCTTTTGAAAGACAGAACAAGATGCTGAGCAGATTATTTCCCTTTATAGAGCCTCTGAGATATTTTATTTAGTGTCTTTTTCAATAGGAAATGCATTAACTTGATGTATACAATAATTTTGAAGCTGTTTGGTTGACTCTTTTATTTTCATATTTATCTTTATACTTTCTATGGAATGACCTTTTCCCCTGCATAACACAATATTCTGAAATTAAAATTGAGCACTAATATAATTAAATTAATTCTGCAACTGCACTTTATAAATCCTGAATAATTCTACTCCAGATATTGTAAAATTAAATGTATCTCCTGTACGTCCTCAATATTGTGACTCAAACATATTTCAATCTTAAGTGACTATGATTAGTAAAGGAGTAAAAGTGATGTTATAACTGATTTGTACAGAAAAGGAATAATCTAAGGGCAAATTCCTTACAGATTGCTTTGTATAATAAAAACGAAATTCAGGCATTTTAGGTGAATATAAATGTCAATGAAACTAATAACAGTGCAATCCTTAGTATGATAGAAACTGATAAGCTTAAAAGAAAATGAAGTTCAGAAAACTTTTAGAAAATAGAAACAAGAAATATAATAAGACTAAGTAGTTCAAGAAATCTGAATGGAACACACATAAATAATTGTCATGAAAATAATTGTTAGAACTACTTTCATTTTGATTTATTTTTTACTTTTCTTTTCTTCTTCCTTTTTTTTAGAGAAATTAGTTTTGCCAGAGTACATGTGCATTTGCAGAGAGAGGTAGAGAGAAAGAGAAAGAGGCAAAGCAAGAAAGCATTTCCTAGCGTATGCTCACGCAGCAATCCCTTCTCAGTGACTTCTTCCTGCCTTCAGGATGTGGGGCACAAATTCACATATGTCCGGTGTGTTTTTCAAGATGCCAGGTCTGTGCAGTCAGCTAGGTATGATTCAGTTGCCTCAATCACCAGGCCACAGGCTGGCCTTATTTCTTGTTTTCTACAGGAAAATATCCTTTGGGGAAAATCAAGAGCATGAAAAGTACCCAGGAAGCATACTCTGGATGAATTTTCATGAATAAATAATTTAATAAAGTAAAAGTAATTATCCAAATTTCCTTAGTCCCTTTCCCTCCCTCTCTGTAGAAGTGAAGAAAAACAATGTAAAAATAGATACAATTTTTCCTTTTGAATTTTAGTTTATATGCCTCTTGTCAACAAAGTGGATAAATTCAGGGTTCATAGGAATTTAATCCATAAAAAAAAATTAGTCTTCTATGACTTGGGCAAAAATTCTTTAGTTTGGATGGCCTACCAACCTCCAAGTTTGTTCTTGTTATCTTAATGTGTTGCATCTAAACCAAACTTAGACTCTGTAAGGTTCTCAGAAGCAAATTCTGTTTTGAGTAACAATCTCCACTTTTTGTTTACATCTTGCATTTTTTTTATTTTAGATTGTTATCATAGAGTACATGCACTCATCAGGCAGAGAAAGAGACAGAGACAGAGACAGAGAGAGGACAAGTGAGAACTCTCCCCCAGGGGAGATGGCCACACTACAATTCCTTCTCCTCCATTCTTCTCTAGGGATTTTGGCCATGCATGCACATGCACCCAAAATGATCTTCAAGCCACTGGGTCAGGGACTCAAACCATGGTCAGCCATGTCAGAGTCCATTGCCTTAACTACCACAGCATCTGCTCACCCCACAACGTCCCTTTAAAAAATTTTATCATCTGGTTCCTAGGATTAATATTATTATTTTAATATATGAAGGTTACACTTGACCTTTCGATCTCTGGCTTATGTGAATGCAACGATCCCCTAAGATGACCTAGTAAGGAGTGTGTGTCAGCGCCATCTTGTATGCCTATTTCTGCCTTTAACAATAACCTTTGTAGATGCAATTTTACTTCCTTGTAGAAATAAAAGTGTTTCCTCTTGTGTAAAATAAGGGGTTAGCTAAAGCCCTCAAATAATTCTGTGATTTTCACCTGAACTTTTGTTTGTTTTCTCAAGACTGGCTTTGGTTTTAAAAAACTGTTAATCTTTAGTAGAAAAAAATGGCTACCTAAGGAATGAGCTTTTCATGCATTATTGCTTCTCTTTTCAATTTGAAATACTATTACCTCAGAAGCATACCAACATTACTCTCCAAACACTGTTCACCTGCCTTTTTTACTTACAGATAGAAAAGTGTTCTTGCATATTACTTCCAGAAAAAACTGCCGTCCAGATTTTATCAAATTCTCTAATACAAAAGCCACTTTTCTATCAAAAACTCTCCCCAATCAAAATGTAGTTATTAATAAAGTCAGTTTCTACCTTTAACAGAGATGATTTGCCTCTCGGGTTCCTTAGCTCGTTGTTTGTACTGCTGTCAGCCTGTTGAAGTACGCCATTTCTGTAATTACGCCAATGGTGAGAAAAGGCAATAACAAGTCAAAGGGGAGAGAGCGATAAAAATGGAGAGAGATCTGTTCTGAAGCTCCAAAGCAAAACTGACTTAAACTTTTTTTTTTTTTTGAACTACCCAGAAAGACAGAGAGAGACAGAGAGACAGTAAGAAATCACCCCCCAGGCACCCCCAAGGGGGGATGGCCACACTGCAATCCATTCTCCTCCATTCTCCTCTCGGGATCTTGGGCACGCATGCACACGTGCCCCACGTGAGTTTAAGCCACCAGGTCAGGGATTCGAATTGCAGTTGACTACATGGGAGTCCAGTGACATAGCCATTACACCAACTGCTGGTCCCGAAAACTGATCTAAATTTCTAATCTCTAGAAGTTTCAATTTGAGAAATTAGGGAAACTATTTTAATACACCAGGCAAAAAGGCAGGCAATCTGCTGTAGAATCAAATAGATGGGTCCAGGAAAAAAAAGGACTACAAGCTCTTGAAGCTCCTATCTTTGAGACAGAGAGAGAGGAGGGAAGAAAGCACCACCTCATTCACCAATCCCCCCCACCCCCGCCCAGTGTGATGTGATTATGTCACAATCCTTTTCCCTAAATCCCTCCATCCCTTTAGGATTTGAGGTACGCACTTACATGTTCCTGGCATGTTTTTCAAGGTGTTGGACTGGGACTGGAACTGGATTGGCCATGCAGAATCCAGCTCCCTTAACCACTACACTACTAGGCCAGCCTGAGAGTTAAAGTTTTGACTAACAAAATAATTTTCAAATCCTCGACTTAAATCTGATGCTCTTCTACCTTGGAGTTAGAGTAAGGTATAACTAGTCTTCTTCTCCCATTAAATTCATAAATGTTATAGTCACAAATATTACCAAGCAACCAATGGTTGGTTGGTTGGTTGGTTGGTTGATTGGTTGGTTCTCATTAGAGAACAGGTCCAATATACATCGAACTATGTGATCAGGACTAAATTGCAAGTGAAGTAATGTTACATATTTAGAGACCAGCAGGTGGAATAATGGCTAAGTCACTAGACCCCCACGTAGTTGACCATGGTTCAAGTCCTGGACAAGTGGCTTAAACTCAGTCCGGGCCAGTGTGTGTGCATGCCCAAGGTCCTGAGAGGAGAATGGAGGAGAAGGGATTGTGGCATGGCCATCCCACCTAGGGGGTATTTTCTCACTTTCTGTCTCTCGGTCTCTCTCTGTCTTTCTGGCAAGCACACGTACCCTAGAGCAAAAACCTCTCCAAAATAAATAAATAAAAGTTACATATTTAAAGTCATTCATACTTTTCCATTGGTGACCCTCAAAATTGCGATTAGATTCATTGCCAGTCACATCTCTCCTTACTTTGACCCCAACATAACTTTACATTTACCTTATCATTACATTACATTGTTTGAAAATTACTATATAAATTAAAACTTTTTAAGATTTAATCGAATGTCTTTTTATTTATTTAACTTCTACAAGGGTAACACTTAGATTTTTCCACCATTTCTTCATAAATGAATTTGCTCCATTTTAGGGCTTAAATGATATTGATATTCTAAGTCATACAGTTTTTTCCCCTCTCCTTGGTTGTTTGATTGGTTTTCCCCTCTCCTTGCTCTGCCTGTATTTTCTTTAAGGTTAGAGTTTTGCTTTGCATTAGTGGCAACCAGGCTAATGTGTTTTGTTGTTTTGTTTTTATTTGCTTGTTTATATTCAATCACTATACATCATTTAGATTGTAAAGAGACTTTACCCAGCATGATATATACCTCAGTCCAGCCCAGTTGAGAATACTATACACATCATATTCAACAGGTAATAAACCATGTATGTGTCCCACAAATGTCTTACCTCTCTATTTTTTTTTTCTGCAAGTCTCCTTTCCTATGCTTTTCTCCTCTCACACCCTCCTAATATTAAATCTCTCAAACTAGAAAAAGCATAGCAGGAACTGACCAGCCCCTCACATTAACTAGGGAGCCTTTAACTAGTGTGTAAAGACATTAAAGACATGAAATGTGCGTAAAGACATTACATATATTTTAACTCATTTTCAACCCTAGATATTTATTTAAAAATACAAACCACTAGGGAAAAGAAATCATGGTTTAAATGTTGAACTCAAGAGATATAGAGAGAAATTTTTACACTATAGTAAGAGTTACAAAACAAAAAAATTCTGCCTACAAGAAACTGAAATCACTAAGGCTATTTTATTTTATATTATGATACAAAATGGAGTTAGGTTTCTTAGGAGAGATCATTTTCAAAATTATTTTAAAAAAACTTTTTCATATTTCATTATAAATCCTGCCAAAGATGTATGCATTTTTCTGTGTGTATAGCCATCTTCTTTATCTCTGTTCAAAGACATTCCTCTTGTGCTTGGATATAAATACTAAATCCTGTCGTAGGATAAACAGTCCATTTACATTAAAACACACACATCTTTTTTATTGAAAAAAATGTATCACAGAAAGAATCTACAATTTGCATTTAAGTAGGGATTATTCAATTGAGATAATACACTAGATTTTTTCAATATATGATTTTTATAAGGTCGATAAATACTTCCACTATTACAGATATTCTAAAACTATTTCCCAAGCTAGCACACTTAAACATGTACAATCTCTTTATTCAGGGATTTTTTGATCTGTATTATGTTCTCTATAAATGAGAGTCATTTGTTCCATTCCTAAACTGTTTAAAAGTTTAAAATGAAGCATTAAATAGCATAGTTAGATCCTTCTTAATGCAAAATTAGTTAAATAGTTACCTAAAGGTAACTATTCTGTACTAAAATCATTTATTGTCAGTCATTTTCAGTGGTATAAAAATATGTGAACTTCTCTCTTAGTGGACCTGTTATACTACAGTATCTCAAAGAAAAAAAAAATTGGTACAACTATATTCTGGGTGAAACTATTAATATCTAATTGAAGTTGATTAAAAAAAAGTCCAGTCTTTGAAAGTGTTTCTAGAACTTTATGGAACCTAACAGTTGCATGAGAGCTTGGCAAAAAAAAGAAAATCTAAATTCAAACACTTTGATTCTGATTCCGATGGGACCTTGGGAGAGCATCCCAGTAACTGAGATGCATGCTGTCTATTCAGACAGGGATGGTGGGTGATAACAGATAATGCTAAAATAGAGAAGATGTCACACAAAGGGTTAAATTGCTAAAACAGGCTCTCAGGAATGATCATTTTTTCCTCACAGAAAGTTTGAGTAATAATTCAAAGGATTCAAACAAGAGTCAGGAACAAAGGCATGATTTCCTCTTGGAGGAGCAGGTGATTATTAATCACAGTGCCCCCCAAATTTATCTGTTTTGCATAAGGACACTGCTTTGGATTAACATATAGAATTAGTGATATGTGCAAAAAGAATATAGTTCAAAAAAGAAGAAATTTGGAGACTTCGTAGCTTTGTACTTCATTAGTTACATGCATGTAAAACGCCTACTTGATTATCTCATTCTCTGGACTACCAGGTTTACCTATAATAGACAATCCATGGAAACAAGTGGTATTCTTCTACGATCATTTTCTTCTTTAAAAATTAGGAGCTCTGTCTTTGCCCTTAGCATGTTGACAAGAGGTCTGTTCCAGAGAAAGTCTTCGGAGGCCCATCCTCCCTCCTATTCTATCTTCTCAAAACAGATGCTCTTCTACAAAAAAGACAGTCATGGGCCTTACTGTTAAATCTTTTCTTTCCATTTCTGCCTCTAAACAGATCGTAAGAAAAAACAGTAGTTTAGGCAAAAGATATCTTTTTACAATTGTATCTGTACAGAAAATCATATAAGAGCCAAGACTAATTTCTTGAATAGGCTTGAAAATATAATTTACATTATGTCTTAGACTATGTTTTTTTCTAAATATATATATGTGTTTGTGTATATATATATATATATATATATATATATATATTCCTTTGGAAAAGTAATAAACTAACTAGTAAAAACTTACATGTATGTGAATTTGCACTTCTTTCATTGTATTTGAATATACTCTTTTGCACACTGTATTGATATTTACCCATGCCAAGATACATTGTGGGCACGAATGCATGTTTTCAAGTCAAAGTGTCTTGAATTAGAAAGAACATCTAACCATATACGATATTTCCTGTATAATGCTTTCACAAGTTCTGCTTGAACATATCCAGGAGACAAATATTTGACAAAGTGGATCCATTCTACCCAATATCACCAGTGAACTCTAAGCTCTTCTTTTACTCCCATACCCATCACCTCCTGCATTCGGAGTCATGCCCAACAGAATAACAGAAGGAGAAAAAAGAGGCTAGGAAACTACAAGTTGATGGATAAGTAAAAGACAAAGTAAAATGATTTTTTTAATAGCACTTTAAAGTTTATCAAGTTTTGGAGCCTAGATGCATGTAAGCTTTACTGTAAGCCTGTATTATAATTATGAACCTTATTTTAGGATGAGAAACTGAGTCTGCACACAGTTGGTTAATATCTCTAAGCTTACGCAGTTAGCAAATAATGAAAGCACGACTGATTTTTGGCAGGGGAGTGTCTTAATGTTGTAACCAGTCCACTTTTCATTACGTCACTTTTCACTACATGCTCTGTGAAACAGTATTATAGGAGTCAGGAAAGCGGTTGAGTGAGAAGAATCACTGCATTAATTTAAGTTTGACAAATGTGGAAACAAGCAAAATTCTGTATATTTTACAGTCATGGAATTCCTAATTTGTCGTTCATCATCACATAATTTGAATCTTGTAAAGAGAGTTAGAAAATGTAATTATTTTCCCACTTTATTTAACTTTAGGTTTGCTTCATGGCAGACTGACCCTGCAACTAATTTTTCTTAGAATCTTATCTGGAAAATTTTGGACTTTGTACTTCTGCACTCCTGATCTTTGATTCTAATTACCAGTGAAGGGACAATGTCACTGAATCTGCAATGTAATGCTGGCAAAGAACAGTATCTCCATTTAGGAGAATCACCTACAGTTATCGTGAGCAAGTGGACATATTGCTTTTGATATTAGCTCTTAAGGAAAATTGGAAATTACCCGGTTAAGGATGCATCTACACCCTTGCCTTTGTGGATGCAAACAGATATGTGAAATAATTCCTGAAATAGTAACTAAATAAACTAAACCCCATACTTAACTTGAGAATCTAAAATGCAAGGGCAATTTGGGTAAGCATTGACAGATTTCCAACACCAAGCACTTAGAGCAATTCCTTCTCCAAGTTAATTTCACTGTACTTGATATATAAGATTTTTAAAAATGGAATGGCTCTCTTATCTCAGACTGTGCTCATTTCCTAAAGCTTCCAAAAGTCCTCTTTTTTATTTCAGAAAGAAAACAATCACTGCAGTACATTGTGCTGAATTACATCTAAGAATCCAAACTATTTCTGCAGCAAATTCTATTTAACTGTCCTAATATCCTGTTTTAATAAGAGTTTCACCAGAGAGATAAAAATTAAATGTTTGCCAGAGTGATGCATTAATAACTCAAAACCTTTAATTATAGCAGTACCCAATTTAATTAAACCCTGCAGTACAAACTGCTGGCCTTCATATCACAGACCTCTATGTTGAATGGTTTATAGCTGAGTTATTAAAAAAAGAAAACTGACTCTATGTTTCAGAAAATGATAAGGGTTCTCCACTTATAGGAGAATAATCTTTGTTTTCAATTGTGGAAACAACAACAGTCAGTACAATCCCAGCATTGACATTGAAGTCACAATTCTTATTTTATTAAAAATAACCATACACACTTCTTGGATAATTACTACTAATGTAAATTAAGAATTCTTTTAAAAATGAAGCAAATTTAGAAGTAAAAGAGAAGGTAAATGAGACATCTCAAGTGAATTTCCTTTTACACAAAGATGAAGACTTTGATGTAAAATTTCAGAAGATAATGAGTAGCCATTTGCTCATTCAAAAATCACTTATTTTCCAGTGAGATTATGTCTCTGGAAAGACTCCTAAATTCTCCTCCTTTTCCCATATGTCATGACTGCCAGGAGGTCTCAGAATAATAGATTGCAAACTGGGACATAAATAATAAACATCTAGAGGACTTGTTAAACACAAATTACTGGGTCCCTCCTTCATGCTTTCTATTTCAGAAAGTCTCAGTGAAGTTAAAGAATTTTTATGTCCAACAATTTTTCAGGTGGTTCTCGAAACTGGTCCAGACACCAAAAATAAAGTATCATTGGTATAGAATAAATAGAGGTCATATCCTCTTATATGCCATTAATGGAGACATACAGAAAGAAAAGAAAAAAAGAGGAAGAAAAAAATAAAGAGTGATCTTTATTCCTGTCTTCTCGGTGGAAACCTCTAAACTCTTGAGATATTTGAGTGATAGAAATGCTTTTGAAAATTCATGCTGAAGCGTTCTAAGCACAACTGGCAGACAGGTCCAACATGACCAGAGCAAAAAGAACACAACTGAGGCATTACAACAGCTGACATAAAAAAAAAAAATACTACAAAAGCTATAGTAACAAATACACCATGATACTGGCATAAAAACGGACACATAGACCAATAAAACAGAATTGCAAACCCAGAAATGAATTCAGGTACTTGCAGTCTTTTTTTAACACAAACACCAAAAACATTCATAAGAAATGGAAGTCTCTTGAATAATTGTTTCTAAAAACAGTAGGTGCCCATATGTAGAACTATATACAAAGATTAACTTAAAATGAATCAGAGACAGAAATGTAAAACCTGAAATTACGAAAGTACCACGAGAAAACATGGGTTGAAAAAATACTTCAGGACCTTAGTCTGGACTTAGTTTTTTTTTTTTTTTTTTTTTTTGAATAAGATTTCAAAACACAAGCAGCAAAATCAAAATTTACAAAGGGGATTATAAGAACCTAAAAAGCTTCTGTACAGCAATATAAACAAACAACAACATCAAGAGACAATTAGCAGGATGGGAGAAAATATATGTAAACTATTTAACAGGTACTTAATGTCTAGAATAAAGAAGCAGTCTTCAAGAAATTGATTGAAATGTGTTTTTACATTGAATTATTTAGTTTTTGCTGTTGAGATGTTTGAGTTCCTTGTATCATAGAAATTAAAAATGTGGAAAATGGAAATGAAGTATGAGTTTATTTTGGTGCAAAACATTTTTCAATTCATGAATAGTTTTGTTTTTTTTTATAATACTGACAAGTGATCTGAATAGACATTTTTTAAAAAGAAGACATGCTTATGTCCACCAAGTCTAACAACAACAACAAAAATAATAATGCTCAATACCACTCAATGTTAGGCAAATACAATGACCCAAACCACAATGAGATAGGATCTTACTCCAATTAGAATGACTATCATCAAAAAGACAAAAAATAAGTGATGGTGAAGATACAGAAAATTTGCATTCTTTTGCAATGTTTGTGAGAACATAAATTAGTACAACCTTTATGAAACACAGTGTAAGTCCTCAATAAACTAAATATAAAACTACCATATGATCCAGCAACCCCACTACTAGTTATACAGTCAATGGAAAGGAAATCAATATATCCATGGATATCTGCACTGCCATATTTATGGCTGCATTGTTCATGATAACTGAGATATGGAATCAATGTGGAAATTCACTGAAAATAAATGGATAAAGAATGTAGTTACATTGGGAACCAGCACTTAGCATAATGGCTATGTCGCTGGACTCCCACGTAGTCGACTGCAGTTCGCATCCTGGACCCGGTGGCTTAAAACTCACGCCGGGCGCGTGTGCGTGCGTGCCCAAGATCCCGAGAGGAGAATGGAGGAGAAGGGATTGCGGTGTGACCATCCTCCCTGGGGGATGATTTCTCACTTTCTGTCTCTATGTCTCTCTCTGTCTGTCTGGCAAGCACACGCACCTTATAGTGAAAATCTCTCCAAAAATAAAAGAATGTAGTTACATTATGGAATACTTTCATCCATCACAATGAATGAAATCCTATCATGTGTGGCAACATGGCTAATTCTGAAGGACTTTATATTGAGAAAAGTGAAACAAATATTGCATGTTCTCATTACATGTGAAAGCCAATAAAAGTTAATCTGAAAGAAATAGAGTAGAATAGTGATTAGCGGAGAATGAAAGGGGTGTGAGAAAGGGTGATAGGAAAATGTTGGCTAGCATGTAAAAACTACAGTTGGATAAGAAAATTAAGTTCTAGTGTTCTCTAGTATACTAGGGTGACTATAACTAGTAATTTATCGCTTTTTTCAAAATAGCTGGAAGAGAGAATTTTGAAACTTCCCAACACAAATAAAAGAGAAATATTTGAAGTGAGAGATATACTAATTATTCTGATATTATTATTATACATTCTCTACATATATATTCAAGTATCATGCTATAATTTATAAGTATGTGCTTTTGTGTAAACTACAAATTAAAAGATTCAATTAATGTTAAAATTAGAGGGAAATAAGTCAGTAAATCTAAGTACTTTTATTAAGCTATACATGG
>NW_006159809.1:249623-266889 GCF_000334495.1 Tupaia belangeri chinensis | reverse complement strand
TAACACAGAAAGATTATTTCAGGTGTAGTAATTTGCAAGATAGGTTGAATATCCCAATAATAAAGCAGTTTAGCTTTTGGTCTATTACTCTCCACTATTTTTGTATATCACTTTTGTCTCTCCCAATTACCAGTGGGGAAAATAGTCTCTACCCCTGATTCAGTGAGTGTTAATAATTTTTCTTCTTTCTATTAAATAGCCTTTCTGCATTCTGTGTATTGTCTTATAAAAGGAGTTATGAATGTGGCAGTCTTCATGAAAAGAGGTTGTCCATTATGAGTGTCCAGAACATGATAAACACTTCTTTTATTTGAAAATGAATTTACACAAGATAGTCCTTAAGATCATAGTCTTCACATTCATTTGAAAATTGTATTTCTCTTGGTAAAACTTAATAGTTTCTGATATCTTTTTTCAAGTTTGTGTTCATATTTTCATAAGAATTTGACATTTGCATTATTTTTAAACACTGATCAATTTTCAATTACATTTTTTTAATTGATTACTGCTGGTATAAGGGACAAAAATACCATTACTAATACTTCAGAATTGACCATATAAAGGAAATTTTCCTTGAGTATTTTGAATCATTTTGGTGTTGGTTTAAATCATTTTAAAAATAGTTATTCTATACTATATTGTAATAGGTCAATTACGTAATCCTCAATTTAAAATGTGTAAATGCCTAAAAGGAGTTATTGTTATTAATAAAAAAACTATAAGAATGTACAATGCTTAAATTTATTAATATAAACTAAAGATGGAATACTAATAGTATCTTTTTACTAAATATTATCAAACTATACAAATTACAGTTTCCAGTGTTATCATTGCCAATATAGTCTTTACTATATCAAAGCAAAATATAACTATTTTTAAAATGATATAAACCAAAAAGATGATAATTCATTAATATGCACTTGATATATTAGAAACTCTACTCAATCCAGCAGGCAATATTACTATATCTTTTCAGATACATAATCTGATGCTTTGAGTTTACCTACCTAACATATTAAGCCTAATATTTCTAATGTCTAAACTCTATCACTGTTTCTTATCACACTCAATTGATTTTTTTTTTCTATATTGTACTATCTTTTAAAAATTCTCTGTTGAAGCTAAAGTTTTCAGAACTTTACTAGGCAACGTTTACAGGTAATTTCTATGCTATTTTAAATATTCTTCAGCTAAGATATTAACAGTGTATTTTTTAAATATACTTGATAATTTTAAAAACATATATATAGACACATATATTGAACAAATACAAAACAAATACAGACTTCACAAGGGGACTTCTAAATGATCATGAAATGTGGAATTAAAGTAAAAGTATATTTTGGTAAAAAAAAGTTTGAAACCCACAGATAGTTGTTTTTTTTTTTTTGAGAGGTTTTTCGCTACACGGTGTGTGCACTTGCCAGACAGACAGAGAGAGACATAGAAACAGAAAGCGAGAAATCACCCTCCAGGGGGGATGGTCACACTGCAATCCCTTCTCCTCCATTCTCCTCTCGGGATCTTGGGCACGCATGCACACACACCCGGCGTGAATTTTAAGTCACTGGGTCTGGGACGCGAACCACGGTCGACTACACGGGAGTCCAGCGACATAGCCATTATGCTAACTGCTGGTTCCCTATAGTTTTTTCATAATATGCATTTTCATGAAATTTTTGAAGACCTTTGATATATTTTAAATATCATGTGTACACAGTAAATAGATCATATCATTTTATCTGTCAATTTTAAAAATAAATAAGACAGAATAATTTTGCTTAAAATATAGATGTAGAAATTACTAAATAATTCATATCAAATGAATCCAAAATCTTTCAGTGTGTTTAGGATAGGAAATCTCATGTTAATATGTTAAGTAGTCTGAAATCACTACTTTAATATTTTTTTCAGAAACCTGATGGAATTAGTCTAATATCTGTAAGTAGGACTAACTTGAAATGTTAAAAACAAATAAGTTGTAACAAAGGAAGTATTTAAATTAATATTTAAAATGAATTAATCTATCACATTACCTATCTTAATGATATATACTATATCATATAACTATAATTATATTATTATAATAACATTATCATCCTTACAGCAGACAATTATAGATAGATATATAAAATATAATAAACATGTAAAAGTCAATATTAAAAGCTAGACTGTGCTTAGCCTCTCTATAGCAGTCAGCAGTGTACCAAACTGCAAAGCTGGAAGCCAAATACTGACTGTGGTTTGAGCTCCCTATCTGGTTGACCTGAAAACACACTGGGTATAAGCAAATTTGCTCAGGATTCAAGCAGGCTGCAGGACTGAAGAAAGGAGACAGCAACATGATCATGGACGGTGGTTCTTTCTCTCTCTTGTTCACTCCTTTGTGTGTACTTACTCCTTCATGTGTACATATGAGCTCAATTATGAATACTTAAAAAATGTTATTTTATTAAAAATCTTGACTTTCGTAAAACAACCCAGCACTACCTCAGATTACTTTGTGCAAAAATTATTATTGTCAGATTAAATATTTAAATGTGAGACATGAATTGGAAGATCGTCACAGCACATTAAATAGAATATTAAAAATGTAATCTTTATGTGAAAAAAAATCTTCCCACAGATTATGAAGGAAATGATGACATAAGAACAAAAAACTGTTTCTTACATATGCTAGCAAGGAGATTTTTCTTTTTCTTTCTTCTTTCTTTATTTCCTTCTTCCTCTTTCTTTCTTTCTCTTTTTTTTCTTTCTTCTTTTTTCAGAGAGAGATATTTGCTATAGGGAACATGTACTCGCTGGAGAGACAGAGAGACACAAGTGAGAAATCACCCCCCATAGGGGGGATGTCTACACTGCAATCCCTTCTCTGCTATGCTTCTCTTGGAATTATGGGTACACATGTACATATGCACATGCACCCGACCTGAGTTTCAAGCCAACAATCTGGAACTTGAACCCTGGTCAATCACATGGGGGTCCAGCAACAACCATTACACCATCTGCTTGTCCTAAGATTTTTCTTAATTTAAAAATAAGTCTTAAAACTAGTGATATAAAAGTTATGTAATTCTCAATTTTAAAATGTGTGAATGATGAGGCCAGAGATAGTGTGGTGATTAATGGCGCTGGACTCCCACATGACTGACCACAGTTTGAGTTCCAGACCTGGTGGCTTGCTTTCCCACTTTTTTTTTTTTATCTCTCTCTCTCTCCTCTCTCTGCCTCTCTCTGATCAAGTCAAAAGAAATAAGTAAATAAATAAAGCTAAATAAAATAATTCTTAAAAAAAAGCTTTTTTAAAATGTGTGAATACCTATTATTGTTGTTAATAAAAATCTATAAGCATATAAAATGTTTAAATTCATTATTAATCAAAAATATGGAACAATAGTAGCATCTTTACAGTTTCCAGAGTTATCATGCACTTCTTTGGGAAGTGGTCAAACTCATGAATTCCTGAAGGAAATTTATTATTTTTAAATAATTATTTATTTAATTTTATTCATTATAACTATTATTTTTAACTTGCTACAGGCCCCATGCATTCACTAGAGAGAGAGAGAGAGAGAGAATATGAGAAAGCAAGATACCAGTTTCAAGACTCCAACCGTGGTGGACCATGTAGGACTCCAGCGCCTTAACTCTGCCACCTACTGGGCCAAGAAAAAGTTAATTTGAAGAGAAAAATTTCCAGGAAGATAAAATAAAATAGAACAAACTCATTAAAAATTATTTTAGAAAGCATATAGATTTGTTCCAGACCCCTTTTGAAGGAGTAGAGCCAATTAAAACATATTCTCAGAGATCTGCAGACATACAAATATTCATTCTAAATTGTATCTAAACATTAATAAAAATATCAAATGTACATATTCAATACAAAGAGATTGGATAAACAAATTATAATACACTAATAAAAGGAAAAATTTAACTAACATCTCTCACATGGAAATAGATAAAAAAGTAAAGAAATAGATAATGACAGAAAGTCTACTTAATATTTTATGTTAGCTTTAAATATGCTTGTAGGCATCATTAAACTACTTTTAGTTTTTTTCAGCAAAATGCGTTGTAGGTTAATTAGAGATACTTTACAAATCACAGGTAAGGCTGAAGAAAAGAATTTATAGCACTCATAGAGAAAAACACCATAAGTATTTATATATACATACATACATATTGTCAAAACAGAAAAATAATTAGTATGGGTCCAAGTTAAAGAAATTAGGAAAGAAATGCAGTTTCAGAATACGTTTTCTTCCTTATTTTGACTACACAGCAATTTATTTTACAGGACACTATCAAGAAGAGGGCATTGTAGAATTAAGAATACTATAAGTTTAAAGAAAATATAATGCTATGTAATTTGAGGTTACACCAAATACCTACTGTGACGGGCCAGGGAACCAAGGAATTTCTATGCTGGCATTTGTTAGAAGACTGTAAAAACCATAAATGTGTTATTTGAAAATATGTAATCTTATAAAATTATGTAGCAACAAAATCGCTATTATTGCTTTTTAGAAAATAATTTTTTTAAGGTAGGATTTTTTTATAAATTTTATTTATTTATTTAAAAGGATGTGAGATAGGAGAGAATGAAGGACAGGTGCCTTCAGCAGGGTTCCACACCACAACCCCTCCCTGCCATCTCCACGTCTTCCTCAATCATCCACCTAAACGCAAACACACACACACATCCACACACACATGCCTGCCTATACAGCCAGGATCGTGGACACACAAACACGCTATACAGGTGTGGAACCAAACCTACACTCTTCCATATGACTCCAGCATTGCTTTAACAGCCTGTTAAGGTATAAAATGGCTGGGAAGACAGGAATTGTGGAATGATGCCTGGAATTGTGAGTTAGGGGTCACTCTAAGGGCAAGTCTCCTCTGAAATAATAATGCTACTCCTAGCATCATGTAATCTTCCTGCATTTCTGTTTCTTATCTATAGGATGAGCCTGTTGTGATAGATACTCTGGTATAACTTTTATTTCTATAGTTTTGTTGTAATTCAATTCTATCTTCTAGTTCTATCTGTTTACTCATTTCACTTATTTCTTTTTTTTTTTTTTTTTGAGAGAGATTTTCACTGTAGGGCGCGTGCGCTCGCCAGACAGACAGAGAGAGACATAGAGACAGAAAGCGAGAAATCACCCCCCAGGGGGGATGGTCACGCCGCAATCCCTTCTCCATTCTCCTCTCGGGATCTTGGGCACGCACGCACACGCGCCTGGCGTGAGTTTTAAGCCACCGGGTCCGGGACACGAACCACGGTCGACTATGTGGGAGTCCAGCAACACAGCCATTACGCTAACCGCTGGTTCCCTTCACTTATTTCTCATACATATAAATGTTATTACAATTTATTGGAAACTAACAAAGCAATATTTGCTGCATTGTGTAAATTTCTGGATTTTATATGATATATGTGTATATATAAAAATGTTAACAATTACCTTCGGTTAACATGATTATAAATTTTATTTCCATCTCTCAGTTTACTTTTTCCTAAGAATCTAAAATTCTGCTGTACTTCTTTCTTAAGAAGAAAAATACATTTTCTTAATAAATCCATATGAGGAACACTAAAGTAAGATATCTTGTCTATATGACATTATCTAATGGTTAGTTTACAATAAAAAGTTTTTTTAAATTAGCAAATATACCCATTAAATTCTTACTTAGCAACCAGCAGGTAGTGTGTAGTTAAGGCACTGGACTCTCACATGGGTTAATATCCTTTGAGTCCCAGACCTGGCGCCTTGCTTTCTCACCCTCTCTCTCTCTGTCTCACTCTGGTGAGTGCAAGTGTCTGGTAGCAAGTTAAATAATAACTATAATAATAATAATAAAATTAAATAAATAGTGTTTTAAAATGTACACTCTATGCTATAATCACTCGAGATATTGCAATTAAGTATCCTTTATAATTTTCTTTTTTTGCATTAGGTTTCATATATATGTTTATCTGCACTCCTGAAGAATGGAGATCTAATTTTACACTTTTGTGATTATTTTGGGTTCTAAGTTAGTGTCTTCTTTTTAGTTAGGAAGGTCAATGTGGTCAATAGGAAAAATAATTAGACTGTATTGCATTATCTGAAATGCTTGTTGCTTTATAAACATCTCCCTGCAAAGGTTTCTTTATGATATAAAATTTCTTCTACTTAGGTTATATCATGGGGATTATGGGTATTAGGTGTCTTTCTTTTGATACCTGCCAGGAGAGCTCTGCCTGGATAAAAGAGGCCAAACTGGTTAATCTCTTACAGCTATTTCCAACAGTCACTATGCACACAAATGATAAGTGAGGGATGCATCCCGAGCGTTCCCACTGGGAAGAGGCTCCATCATCATCTGTCTGACATTGCTGTAAGTCCTTAAATGAAGGATTCAATACCTGAGCTCATTTTGGAAATGTGCCAAAGTCATCTTCACTCACTAATCCCTGCTGGCAGTTGAAATGCTATTATGGAAATATTACAAAAGTGTCTCCTATAAGAGAAATTTATATTTTCCCTGAAGTTTAGGGCACCTGTTTTTTAATACCATTCTTTCATTTAGTACTTCTTAGAAGCCTAAGGCTTGGTTTCCACATGTATATGTGTGTATACACATACACACACACACACACACACACACATACACACACATACACATATGTTTATTTTATTTCATTTATTTATTTCATGAGAGAGAGAACAAGAAACAAAGAGAAAGAGTCAGGCGCCCTGGACAGAGACTCAAGGTTCTGAACCCAAGTCTCTCGTATGATTCCAGTATTGAGCACAAGTGCCCTTTTACCAGCACCACTGTGGCTGGGCCTGCATATGCATAGTTTTAATAATTCCATTTATTGATTAATTAAGAATAAATTATTATTTAAAGGTTTAATTATTCAGTTATGGATTCATGATAAATGTAAAGCATGAATATAAATATGATGTGAGAATATAGCACATCAAAATATGAGTAGCAATAAGCAGTTATTCAAATAGTCATGCCCTAAATCCAAGTAAAGTATAATCAGCAACAACAACAGTAAATAACCTCCAAAAAATAAAAATAGAAAAATCTAAATTGATATAAATGTGACTGAGAGAAATTTGACAATATGTATTGAAGACTAAAATCAACATAAATTCCCTGTTCCTATTTTGAACAATACTCAACCATTTCCGTGTTCTTATCATTAAATGCTGGGGACAAGCAAAATCTGCTTCTGCAAGATATGACAGTGAGCCGACTAAAATAGTTTTCTTATCAAGACTAGTAGCTTGCTTTAGACTTACTTTAAGACTTTCACAACGCTTTGCCTATCAATTCAAGGCCACTTTATTGTAAACTCTGTCTAATCTCAACCAGTTAAGTCCCACTTTAATATCACATAACTCAGGTCCTCAAACTCTATAAATGTCCTGCCATAACTTCCTTCTTTTGAGGTACAGCACTATGTCCAGTTTGTGTTCCTCCTCCTTGCAGTAAATCTAATAAACTTAGATTTGTTTAATCAATAATTTTTCCTGGTGGTGTTTTGGGAGGGCAGTAATCAAAAACAATTAAGTATTTGAAACATTATATAGAGCTAAAGGTTCTATTGAATAGTTCTACAAGTTAATCCTTAAAAACTAACCTAGGTTTGGTTCATACAGACATTGAATTACAGCAATGTTAACTGCAATTTAGTTTACAATAGGGAACAAATACTCAATAATAGAGGGGCATTCATTTGAATTATTATATATTCATAGGGTAGAATACCATACCATAATGAAAATCAAGTATCTAAAAAAGTAGGTTGTATGATGCCCTAAAGATATAAAAAATGATAATCAAAAATGCTACTTCCTGGGAACCAGCAGTTAGCGTAATGGCTATGTCACTGGACTCCCACGTAGTTGACTGAGGTTCGCGTCCCGGACCCGGTGGCTTAAAACTCATGCCGGGCGTGTGTGCGTGCCTGCCCAAGATCCTGAGAGGAGAATGGAGGAGAAGGGATTGCAGTGTGACCATCCCCCCTGGGGGGTGATTTCTCGCTTTCTGTCTCTCTGTCTCTCTCTGTCTGGCGAGCGCACGCGTCCTATAGCGAAAACCTCTCAAAAAAGAAAAAAATGCTATTTCCTTCCACTTAACCCAAATTACTTCCTCCCAATTATTTTCTTTTTATTCATAGTAAAGCACACGTGTGCCCACATGAGAGCATGAAAGATGAGCACCCTTCACAAGGTTTAGTTATGCCATAATCCATTTTTTCCATGTCTCCAGTCCATCAGATCTTGGGCTTTGCATGTATGCTCACTGTGTTTAAGGCTGCCTGGGTTACTTCCCCAATTTTACTTATTTCAGTAAAGGGCATTAACAGCTACTGCATTGTTCCAGGCAAAAAAAATAGGGATAATTTTTGTTCCTTCTTTTCCCATTATCATGTCTTGTCTAAGCCTTTATTATTTGCTTGAATTACAAAATATGTCTGGCTATACTTCTTAAATATTTGTATTTTCTGTTCCTGAAGCCAAGATCATCTCTTTTCAGTGACACGACATCAACACCTTTCATTTTTAACTTTTAAATTAATTCTTTAGCAGCAGCTGGTTGGATCATTTACAAACACAAATTGTATACAGTTTAAATTACTTCAACATCTATTTATTTCAATTAGAATAAAATACAAACACCTTATCTTAGCATAATATAGGTTGGCATATGTCATTTCCTCTCCAACTTCATCTCTTATCATACAAATCAGCTTCATCGATGTCTTTCTTTTTCTTTTTTTTTTTTTTTAATTAAATCAAACCCTTTCTCCACTTTGGATCTTTGCACGTTCTATTCCATTGGAAGGTACTAACATATTCTCATTTATTTGCATATTATTGATGAAACACATTAAAAACAAACAAACAAACAAAAAAACTCCTCCTAACCCAGAAAGCCTCTCCACAAAGGTAGTAGAGCAAGAAAGCACTTCTATTATTGAATAAGCATTACACTAGATACGATGTGAGTGACAGGCAATTCTCTGTGAGAGTGCAAAGTCAGAAAGGAATTAGACGCTTTTATATGGACAAGTAGATACAACCCATTATATACATGCTTTCAAGAGAAACAATAACTATTTCTTAATTAAGAAGATAAGTCATCTGAACTTCACCTGGTAATTAGGGTGAGCATCTATGTGAGCTTAGTGACAGCTAGGGTTTGAATAAGTCCCCTCCAAAATTCAGTTGTTAAAACTTAATGTGCAAAGAGAAGGAATTAAGAGCTTGGATCTTGGGGTAAGCAGGTGGCATAGTGGTTAAGGTGTTGGACTCTCACATAGTCAACTGTGTTTTGAGATCTGGACTGGCAACTTGAAGCTCACACTGGGCACATATGCCTGCATACCCAAAATCCCTAGAGGAGAACGGAGAAGGGATTACAGCATGGTCATCCTCCCTGGGGAGTGATTTTTCACTTTCTGTCTCTCTGGCAAGTGCACATGCCCTACAGCAAAAATCTCCCATTAAAAACAAATAAAAGAAAATAAGAGGAAGTGTTTATAAAAGGTGATTATCTCATGAATCCCTCATCCCTTATCAATAGGATTAAGGCCACGATCAAAAAAGGCTTCACACAGTTTCAACACTAGGCTTACATTACTGCCCTCTGTCCTATGAAGACAGAACATTTCTCCCCAAGATGCAGCATTAAGTCACCATCTTAGAAGCAAAGAGCACCCCTCATCTGACAGCTGGATCTAAAGGAAACCTAGTCTTGGATGTCTCAGTCTCCAGAATCGTGAAGCAATATATTTCTTTTGGTTATAAATTACCTAGTCAGTTGTAATCAGTTTACCAATACAAATGGACAAAAACATTGACCTTATCAAGAGGGTCTAAGAATCAACAGAAACAAACAAGAAGCCTTGTAGTATCATTATGACAGGTGTCGGTTTTACAACTTGAGCAAGATTGAAGAAATGCTCCTATGCTGGGACATAAACTGGGAGACAGGGCTATATCTCCCTTCATATTTACATTTTAGAGAGACAGCTCCTTTAAGCAAGTCATTCCTAGGTTGTAGGGGGAAAATAGTAAAAAAAGTAAATAAATAATTAAAGCTTATTTACTTCCAAAAAATATATATGTCAAACACACATAGGATAAGTTTTCCAGGGCAAATGCTCTGTCAAAAAAGAATGAGAGGGAAATCTTCTTGTTAATCTTGAACCAAGGAATTAAATCTCTTCTTATTTTCCTTTTCTATTAAGCACATGTGCTCACTGGACAGAGAGATAAAAAGAAAAGCAAGTGAAACAAGCGAGAAAGCACCCCCCCGCCAACCCCACTCTCCCCAGTGGAGATAGTCACACTGCAATCTCTTCTCTATTTTCATTTTGGGATTTTGAGCAAACACACACACATGTTCAGCATGTCTTTAAGCTGCTTGGTTCAGAAATGCAGTCAACCATGTGGGGTCTAACCACTTTAAGCTCTATGCTACCTATCTGGTCCTTGCCTTCTGATTTTATATTTGTACCATAATATCTTCTAGGTTGTTATATTATTTCTAAGTATGCAAACTATTCCAAATTACCCTGTTTTCTATCTTCTCTCTCTCTCTCTCTTTTTTATTTTTTTGGAGGGTTTTGCTATAGGGTGCGTGTGCTTATCAGAAAGACAGAGAAAAGCCAGAGAGACAGAAAGTGAGAAACCACCCCACATCCCCCACGCCTCAGGGGGGATGACCATGCTGCAATCCCTTCTCCTCCTTTTTCCTCTCAGGATCTTCAGCATGCACACATACACACACACACACACACACACACACACACACACACACGTACACATGCCTGGCGTGAGTTTAAGCTACCGGGTCTGGGATTTGAACCACGGTTAACTACATAGGAGTCCAGTGACATAGCCATTAGGCTATCTTTTCTCATACAGCACTATCTAAATTCATAATATTATTTTTCTTGTTTATTTTTCTTCTTACAAAGAACACAAGTTATATTAAGTCAGTCTGTTTTGTTCAATTCCTTAACTTCTAGGAACTAGGACTTAGAAGTTAAGAAACTGAAGAAAAATAGAAATTTGGGGTCAGCCGGTTGTGTGGAAATTAAGACAACTGAATCCCAAATATCCCATTGTATGGTTCAAGTCTCAGATCCAGTGGCTTGAAAAAAACACCAGACATGTATGCAGGCATGCACAAAATCCCTAGAGGAGAAGACTTCTGGACATGGCCATCCTCTCTGGGGATAATTTCTCACTCTGCCTTTCTCTGTGCTGTTAAGCATACATGTCTCTTAGTTTTTTTTAGCAAACTAAAAACAAAAACAACAATAAAAAGGAAATTTGTATCAAAAATAGAAATTACATGAAGGTAAATCTGAGACATTGTGGGAAAATTCTGCAACTGTAAGACATTTAAAAAATAAATGGAAGATGTAAGATATAAGCAAGTAAAAAGATATACCCATTTCATGGATGAAAAAAACTCAGTATTTTAAAAATAACGATTCTTTCCAAAATTGATCTACAGTCATTGATATCCTATTTAAAATTCTAATAATTTATTTGTAGCAACTGATTAAATTTACTCTAGAGATTATTTATAAAGCCAAAGGACCAAGAATTGCCTCAACAACTTTGAAAAAGAACAAAGTTGCATGACTAAAATTACAGAATAAATGTTAAGTCATTCTCAAAGACAGGTTAATACTGTTATTTCTGAACTTGAAAGTAATAATTAACATACATTGTTTTCCTCATGGAATATTTTGGTGACCATTATTCTCTCTTCAATTGGCACTATAAAATGAAAATTAAGGATAAGATATTAATTGTATGGTCCAGGGTCAAAAAGAATCTGAACTAAACCATTAAGAAAAGGAGTACCAGTCTTCTTTAACTCTTTACAACATAGCGATGTGGTCCTGGGAGAGTTTTTGTTTTACTTTCTTTTACCTCCCTAAGTTTCATTTTTAATTACATTTTGTTAAATTAGTATTCTACTGGCTAATCTCCGAAAATGACTTCTAAGTGTTCCTACATAGGCCACTACGAAATGGGCAATGTTACCAGTAAAGAACAGACTCATGCAATCTCCACATAACGGGCATTTATGTTTTTTATTCATGTAGGTATAGGCTCTTCTATTGCCTTCTGCTTTTGACTGTGATTCTCCTAGGCAGCAATTTCAAAATAGTCCATATATGATACTATGTATTTTTCATTATGACTGTATGGTTATTCCTACACACACACACACACACACACACACACACACACACACAATAAGGCTTATCTAATCAAAATATTTTAAAAGTAAAAGTAATCATGACATTGCAAAATTATTTAAATAGATGTTATCTGGTCTATTTTTGTAACATCATCATCTTCCCAACTTCACATTAGAAAAGCAGTCTTGAGACCAGCAGCTTGCACAGTGGTTAAGGCTCTCGATTCCCATATGGCCAAACACTATTGGAGTCTCAAATGGAACAGCTTGAAAGCTTGAAAATCATACTGGGCACGTGTGTGTGTGTGTGTGTGTGTGTGTGTGTGCCCAAAATTATGAGAGGAGAATGGGCAAGAGATTGTGGTGAAGCCATCCTCCAAGGGGGTGATTTCTCACTTTCCCTCTCTCTCTTTCTATCTCTCTCTTTCTCTGTGTGTCTGTCTCTCTCTTGCAAACACTTGCACCCTATTGCAAAACCCTAAAAATGTAGGAAAAAAGGGAAAAGGAAAGCATTCTCAAACACACACACACACACCCTGCAAAGGTGCACAGAAACCCTTTACAAATTTTTCGGATTGGGAAGGAGTCAACAATACTTCCTCTTTGCCAGAAATTAATGGGCTGGATAGTTAGGAGAGAAATGGCCTTTTTTTTTTTTTCTGAAGTAATGAAGTATTCATTTTAGTGCCTAGCATTTTTTGTAAATTAATTAATTTTTCTTATATACATGACTCGTATGAGTTGATACATTTCTTTTCAAGTTCTTGAGAATATTTCTCTCTCACAAAAGAATGGCCTATCTGAACACAATAAATCCAATGCTTGTTAAATCAAGGCTCAGGGTAGGGCACACCTTAAAAGCTGACTCTTTTTTCTCTTTGTATATGCGCTTTTGAAGTCACTTTCCTCTAGGAAAGCTTCTTACTATCTTCATAACTTCTTAATTCTAATCTCTTATTTGGACAACATAATGTAACATTTATTATATACCCAGTTCCATATTTAATTGCCAGAGGATGTGTGTGCTCACCAGAGAGAAGGAGAGAGTGCCCCAGGATGGGGTATGGTCATTCCTCAATCCCTTCCTCTCCATTTCTCTACCATTCTGGGGTTTGGAGCAGGCAGGCATGTGTGTCCAGTATGTTTTTCTAGCCAGCAGACTGGAATTAGAACTACAGTTGGCCATATGGGATCTGGCTCTCTAAACCACTAGGGTATATGACTAGCCCAATTTCTTAAATTCTTTTTTTTTCCCTAACTTCTTTTAGTATTTATATAATTATATATAATATATATAGTTTATATACATGTGTAAATATATATGTGAATTGTTGTTTGTTTTTATGTTTTTTAAGAGAGATTTTGGCTATAGAGTGCATGTACTCTTCAGAGAGAGAAACATTGAAAGACAGAAAGTGAGAAATCAGCCCCCCACTCCAGGGGTGATGGTCACACTGTAATCCCTTCTCCTCCATTCTCCTCTCAGGATTTTGGTTACACACACACACTTGGTCAGTGTGTTTCAAGCCTCCAGGTCTGGGACTTAAACCTCAGTCAGCCATGTAGGTGTCCAGTGATGTAACCATCATGCCATCTGCTGGACCATTTTTTTTTTAAGCTCTACTTTTTTTTTTTACACCGTACAAATGGATTTTTTCAGGGATTATACAGTCCCTTATAGTCAAGTCAAAGATATTGTCATATATAGTATATTTACATCAACAGATAATTTTCATTTTTGTGTCTATTAAATGTTTTGTTTGGTTGTTTTTTCCTCTGATCCCCACCCTCCCACCCACTACCACTATTAACCATACCCTTCTACACTGTCTCTAATATCTATACTTGGCTTCCCTGTTATATTTTTCAGTCCTTCAGTTTCTGCTATGCACTGCATACACTCAGTATATATTAAGTGGGGACATACAATGCCTCTCTTTCATAGTCTAGCTTGCTTCACTTAACCATTAAATCTTCCATATTCATTTGCTTTACATCAAGGATCTCAATGATATATAAAGATCTCATTGTTTTGGGGGGCTAAGTAGGAGTCCATAGTGTACATGTGCCACATTTTTTCAGTTCTCTAATCTGTCGTTGGACATTTGGGTTTATTCCATGTCCTAGCATTTGCAAATAATGCTGCAATAAACATGGATGTGCAAGTGTTTTTCCAACTGAGGGTTTCCCTATCCTTTGGGTAGATATCTAAGAATGTAATTACTGGATCATATGGTAGTACTAATTGTAGGTTTCTGAGGAATATCCATGTTGTTCTCCACAGTGGTTGTACTACTTCACAGTCTAACCAATAGCGTAGGAGGGTTCACTTTTCACTTCAGCTTTCTTAACATTTATCATTCTTTATTATTTTTTTTAAAAGAGACACTTTTGCTATAGGGCACATACAGTTGCCAGAGAGACAGAGAGAGATAGGAAATGAGAAATCATGTCCCAAGGGAGATGGCCACACTGCAATCCCTTTTTCTCTGTTCTTCTCTTGGGATTTTCAGCATGCACACACATGTTCCCAGTGTATTTCAAATCACTTGGTCCAGGACTGAAATTGAGTCAGCCATGTGGGAGTCCTGGGACATAACCATTACATTATGTACTGGACCCTTATTCCTCATTTTTTAAGTATTAGTCATTCTGACTATGGTAAAATGGTATCTCATTATGGTTTTGATTTGTACTTTCCTAATAATAAGAGACGTTGAGCATTTTTTTTGGTATGTGCTTTTTCCTTTGAATGTCTTCCTTGGAGAGTTATCTGTTCAGCTCATTTGCCCATCTCTTAGTTGGATTGATTCATTTTTTGCAGGTAAGCTGCTTGTGTTCCCTGTATTCTGGTTATCAGTCCCTTATCTGTGGTATGGTTTACAAATATATTCTTCCAACTCAGAGTCTTGTCTCCTCACTCTATTATTTATTTTTCTGTGCAGAGCTCTTTAGTCTGATGTAGTCCTATTTGTGTTTTTTTGCCTGTGCTTTGGCTGGTCTTATTTAAGAAGTCTTTGCCTACTCAATTATGTCCAAGTTTCCCTTTTTTTTTTTCCACCAGTAGTTAAATAATTTCATGTTTAGATCTTTGATCCATTTTGAGTTAATTTTTTATTATTTTTGTTGTATTTTTTTTAATGGTGAGAGATAGTGGTGCAGTTTCATTTATCTGCAGGCAAATATTCAGTTTTTCCAGGACTGTTTACTGGTGAGATTTTTATTTTCTTAGTGGGTTGTCTTGTACCCTTTTTTGAAAATCAGGTGACTATGTGTTTTAGGGTTAATTTCTGGGTTCCTTATTTTGTTCCATTGGTCTACCTGGCTGTTTTTGTGCCAATACTATGCTGGTTTGATAGTGCAGCTTCAAAATATATTTCAGGTCACGAAGTAAGATACCTCCTACTTTATTCTTATTGCACAGTATTACTTTGGCAATATGGGACTTTGTATGATTCTAGACAAATTTTATGATTGTTTTTTGTTATTTTTGTGAAGACTATCTGTGGTAGCTTGATCAGAATTTTATTGAATTTGTAGATTAATTTGAGTGGGATTGACATTGTGATTATATTAATTTTTCCAAACCAGGAACATGGAATATCTTTTCATTTCTTGGGATCATTTTCAATTTTTTATTTTATTTTATTTTATTATCATCATAATCTTCTTTCTATTACACTAGATTACATATAACTTTACATTGACTTCCATTGCTTTTTCAAAAGGGAATGCCATGCATGTCAGTCAATACAGAGATATCAATCTCCCCGCTTTATCATTCAATATCTTTTCCATGCTTTTCCCAATAATTATTATTATAATTTTTTTAAACAGTCAATCACTATTTCTCATTTTGCTTATTAAAGAGACTTCACCCATCATGAAATATTTCCCAGACCGGTTCAGTTGAGAATACTATACATGTCATCATCAACAGGTAATAAACCATATCTATTTCTCATTAACATCCTGCCTCTCTATTGTTCACTGCTGTCTTTATCCTCTTCTCCCTCTTTTTATACTTTGTTTTTCATTATAAATTTTTTTTTCTCATCACAACACACATATGAATTTTCCATCCAAAATACACTGTGCATTGGCTCAATCAAGCACATCAACATATATGTTCTCAGCAAATGATTTCCCAATTTTTGTGTCCTGCATACCTTGCCTTTTGTTTTGCCATCCTAGGTTCCCCATCCCCACCCTCTGCCATGTCCCGTCTTCCTCCTCCATTGTCCCTAACATTCATGATTGCCCTCAATGCCTTCCGACCCCCCCATTCAATTGTTCTACCAATGAACTCAATTAGTCTAAGTATATCCACTAGCTAGCACAGCTGACATATCCTTACACATGTATCCAAATCTGATCCTAGGCATAAACCCCAGGGAGTAGAATGAACATACTATAAAGTAGACCCCAGTTGTGTCCATACAACTCTCTTCAGTCATCAAATGTGCATTTTTTTTTCCTCCTGCTTATTACTTTTTTTATATTAAATTATATTGCCTAACACTCATTCCCTGAGTATCATCACAACACACCAAGTGTAGTTTCCCATCTAGGATAAACTACATAGTGTCTTAATCAAGCATGTCGTCACCAATACTGTTCCATTTCTACTTTCATACATATAAATATGTTTTTTATCCTATGTTTGACCCTCAGCCCTTTCCCCCTCTCCCAATTACTCTATCTCTGCTATAGACAGCTATCCTCCAGAGGGGTCATTGAAAATGCGATACCTGCGAGTAGAGGGAGAGGGGTCACGAGTCCAAAGTTTTTAACAATAGGGAAAATAGATTCCATTCAAGGTTGGATCAAGTGTGGGTCTCGTGCAGTTCCGCAACTGTAGGTGAGTCTCCATGGAATACAGTTTCAGGAAAGCAGTTCTGGTAAGCAGAGTTGACCATCAGTTGATGTGGCACAGCGGCCATCTTGTGGTTAGCAGGAGTGGTGTTGTGGAGGTCTGCAGCGTGACTTATCCTCTGGTATCTGGCTTCCCTAAGAATGG
>NW_006159809.1:228500-249403 GCF_000334495.1 Tupaia belangeri chinensis | reverse complement strand
GGGACACGCACAGCCCGGAAGGGCCCGCGACGTCCCGCGGTCGGACGCAGCCTTGGCGCCCGCCCGCCTCCTGCCGCCGCCGGCTTAGCAGGGCCCCAGGGGGGACACCTCAATTTTTTTTCAAGTGTTGCATAGTTTTCCTTGAAGAGGCCTTTCACTTCTTTGACTAGGTTTATTCCCAGGTATCTTATTTTCTGTGGCTATTGTAAATGGCATTGCTTTCTTCAATTCTTCCTCAGTTTGTCCTTTGTTGATGTATAAAATAATATCGATTTTTGTAGGCTGATTTTTTTGTCTTGTCACTTTATTAATTTATCACTTCCAGTAGTTTTTATGTAAATTCTTTCAGATTTTCTATATATGAAATTATATCATCTACAAATATAGACAATCTCAGTTCTTCTTTTCCTGTTTGAATGCTTTTCATTTGACTCTCTTGTCAAATGATTGCATTGGCTAGAACTTCTAGTACTCTGTTAAAAAGAAGTGTAAAGGGACCAGCACATGGTGTAATAGTTACGTCACTGGATTCCCATGCAGTTGACTGTGATTTGAGTCCTGGACTGAGTGGTTTGAACTCATGTCAGGTGTGTGTGCGTGCATGCCCAAAATCCCAAGAAGGGAAGGGAGCAGAAGGGATTGCGTCATGGCTGTTCCCCTGTGAGTGATTTATCGCTTTCTGTCTTTCTCTGTTTCTCCAGTTAGCTCACACACCCTATAGCAAAAATCTAAATAAATAAATAAATAAAACTTTTAAAAACAGGAGTGGAGAAAGTGGTCAGCCTTAACTTGTTCTAGTTTTTTTTTTTTTTTTTTTTTTTTTTTTTTTTTTTTTTTTTTTTTTTGTGGAAAAACTTCCAGCTTTTCCCTGTTTAGTATGATGTTAGCTAAGGGTTTGTCACAGATGGCTTTTATTGTGTTCAGGCATGTTCCTTCTATGCCAATTTTGCTGAGAGTTTTAATCGGGAAAGGATGTTGTATTTTATCAAATGCTTTCTCTACATTGATTGATATGATAATACATTTTTTATCTTTCCTTCTGTTAATGTGATGTATTACATTTATTATTTTACATATGTTGAGTCACACTTGCATTCCTGGAATAAAGCCTACCTAGTCATGGTGTATAATTTTGTTTTTTCTTTTTAATGTGTTGTGCTTGAAAATTTTTATAACTGTATTCTTCAAGGATATTGGTATACAGCTCTTTTTTCCTGTGATGTCCTTGCCTGATTCAGGCATCAGTGTGGTGTGGGTTTCATAGACTAAAATTGAAAGTGTTCCTTTCTTTTGGATTTTTAGAAAAAGTTTCAGGAGAATTGGAGTTAGTTATTCTTTAAAAGTTTTATAAAATCTGGAAGTGAAGCAATAGGGACTTGGGCTTTTCATTTTGGGGAAACTATTACTGATTCAATCTCGTTGCTGGTTACTGGTCTACTATTCAGGCTTTCTATTTCTTCCTAGTTTAGACATGATATATTATAGATATCCAGAAATTTGTCCATTGTACCTAGGTTTTCTTATTTGTTGGCATATAATCACTCATAATATTTCTCATGATCTTTTGTATTTATGTTATGTCTGTTGCAATATTGCCTAATTCGTTTATTTTTTTATGTCATTTCTTTTTCTGTTTTTGATTTCTCTAGCTAACAGTATGTCAATTGTGATTATCTTCTCAAAGAGCCAGAATTTGGTTTCATTGTTTCCTGGACAGTTACCTTATTTTCTATTTCACTTATTTCTGCTCTAATCTTTATTATTTCTTTTCTCCTGGTATTTTGCTGTTGTTGTTTTCAGTTCCCTGATGTGTCATTAGGGTATTTGCCACTTTTCTGTTTCTTCTTATGGCACTAATTCTTATGAATTTCCCTCTTACGACTGCTTTTGCTGTATCCTATAGGTTATAAAAACTCGTTTGTCTATTGTTGTTCATTTTAATGAATATTTTGATTTCAGTCTTTACTTCTTCAGTGGTTGTGAAGTCATTCAAGAGGAGGTTATTTAGTTTCTATCTTTGTATATTTCCTGGATCCGTTCTGTAGTTGATCTCAAGTTTGATTCCATTGTGCTTAGAAGGGATGCTGGATATAGTTTCTATACATTTGGACTTGTAAATGCATGTTTTATGCCTTATCATGTGGTCAATTTGAAACCATCCCACAGAGGATGAGGAAAAATATGTATATTGTGGCTTTGTGGTGAGATATTTTATAGATGTCTGTCACATTCATTCAGCTTATGATTCTGTTTAGATCCTGTTTCTCTTTATTTATTTTTGGTTTAGATGGTCCTTCCAGAGGAGATAGTAGGTGTTGAGAACCCCAATGATTATTGTGTTGCAATCTATCTGCATCTTTACATCTAACAGTCTCTTTCATGTATTTGGTCCCCAGTGTTGGGTGCATAGATATTTATAAGTGTTATATTTTCTTGATGGCATAGGCCTTTAACTACTATAGAATGTCCATCATCATCTCTTCTTACAGCTTTTGTATAGAAGTCTATTTTGTCTGGTATCAGTAGCAGAACTCCAGAATTTTTTATTTCCATTTGCATGGAATATCTTTTTACAGTCCTTCACTTCAGCTTATGTTTGCCTTTGTCTGTGAGGTGCGTTTCTTGCAAGTACCATATAGAAGGTTCCTGTTATATTTTTTTTAATCTGTTCAGCAAGTCTGTGTCTTTTAATTGGAGATTTTAGTCCATTAACAGTCAATGTTATTATCTATATTTCAGAATTATTCCTGGCTTTTTGTCAGCCAGTTGTTTTTGTTCTCTTATTTCTATTTGTCTCTCCTTAGTTGTCCTGATATAGTACTTTTTCAGTACTTCTTGAAGAACTGGTCTAGTGTTGGTGAATTATTTCAGCTTTTGTATATCTGAGAATGATTTTATTTATTCTTCCCATTTGAAGAATAATCTTGCTGGGAAAAGTATTCTTGGTTGATTTTTTAAAAATATTTTGAATACGTCTTCCCATTCTTTCCTAGTCCACATTATTTCAGTTGAGAGGTCTGATGTTACCTTAATAGGCTAATCTTTACAAGTAACTTGATGTTTTTCTCTTGCCGTTTTTAGAATATTGTTTTGTCTTTGATTAGGCAGAGAGTCCAGAAATGTCTCTGTGGCAATAACAAATATTTCCCAGAATATTTCATCATTGAAATTACTTTGAATTGGTCTTAAACAAATATTATATTATTCATTTTATTCCTGTGTTGGGCCTTCCTTTGTCAGAAAAAGTAGACTCTACAATGGAAAATAAATTTAATTCTAAATTGTTATGTTCATTGCTATTATGTATATGTTTAAGTATTTATTTATAATTAAACATGACAAATATAGAATGATATTGTCTCATACAGTTTGAAGACAGTAGTCTTACATTGAAATTACTTTTTAACTGTTTGACATTTTAAGAGGAAGCATATTTCCACTTACGAAGCTTCAATGTGTGATTTTTAATAAACTACTAAGGATCAAAAAATGTCAAGTTTTCAGGACACCACTTGTAAGCAGAAGTCTAAACAATGCTCTCATTTCTAAATAATAACTTCGTTTTCTTTTTTTTGTTTTTATTGTAGATTTTTGCACTGTTTAGGATACAACATTGGACCTCATCAATGGTATTTCCATAAAATAGTTTTAGATTTGTTTTTCCTAAGACAGAGAAGATAGAATTTTGGTTATTGAAAAAATAACTACATATCTATTTCTTTAACCTAGAGAAAAAACTTCATTGAATATTCTAAAGACAATGGCCACACCACAGTCCCTTCTCCTCCATTCTCCTCTTGGGATACTGGGTATGTACGTACATGCATCCAGCGTGAGCTTCAAGTGGCTGGGTCCGGGATTTTTTCTGTAGTTGGCCATATGGGAATTCAGTGACATGTCCATTGCACCATCTGCTGGTTCTGTCATTCATATTCTTTAATGAAACAAGTTTAAAAAAATTCAGGTTCATGGTTAAAACATATTTGATAGGTGTTTTATTTTCTTCTCTAATTTATTAAGACATGTTTTACTATTTTATGTTTAATTCTCCATTTATTTCTTCAGATTTTTCCAAAGTAGACAAAATTTAGCCACTAAAGTAAATCCCAAAGTGCCAGTTGTCATCCTTTTAGCATGTATTTTCTGGGCTTAAAATCTCAGTTTCATTCCCATATCTGACTTGAATTAGCTGTCAATTGATTATTCTCATCTCTTTTGGTATTTCTTAGTTGTTTTTGCAGTTACTCTGATCTCTTTCTGATCTCTTTTTGCAAAAGTATTCAAAAGAGACATGTATTTGCTAGTGAGAAGTGTCTTTCTTGATTTTTTTTGCATTTAATCACTGTATTTCATTATAGCATACAAAATGAATTTTTCAGCATGAATACACTATGATTCAACAATTCCTCTCCTAGGTATCTAGTCGAAGAATAGGAATACACTCAGTTGGAAAAACACTTGCACACCCATGTTTATTGCTGCATTCTTCACAATTCCTAAGACATGGAACAAACCCAACTGTGCTTGAACAAATGAACAGATTGAAAAGGTGTGGTAAATATACACTATGGAAAACTACTCAGCCATAGAAAAAGAGAAGTGCTTTCCTTTTCTCATAAACTTCCCTTTACTACTTCAAGTGGGGTTGGATACATGAAATCTCACCACCTACAGAGTTGCTTGGCAAAATTTTCAAAAATAAGTCTTGTTTTTGGATCAGCAGATGGTGTAGTAGTTATTTTGCTGGACTCCCACGTGGCTGACCATAGTTCAAGTCTCAGACCCATGGCTTCAAAATCACAACAGGTGTGTGTGTCTATGAACCCGAGAGAAGAATGGAGGAGAAGGAATTGGCACATGGCCATTCCTGTGGGAGATGATTTGTTATTTTCTCTTTCATTGTGTCTGTTATTCTGTCTTTCTCTGGCGAGCACACATGCCCTAAGGCAAGCATCTCTAAAAATAAAAAGTAAGCCTTGTTTTCAACATTTTTCTCATTGGTTACCATGTAGAACAGCTGTGATGTTACCCTAGCACCTCATTCTATTCAGAACACAGATCCAAGTAACAGTGAATGCAGACTTCAACAGCTTCATTTGTATGATTTCTTCATTCTATTTATTTTGTACATTTGTAACAACCTTCTGCAAAACTGAAGTTCCCAGACACTAAGAGAGTTTAATAATTTTAAAAATTGAAATAAGTGTTGGTCCATGAGTGGTGGCCAAAGTGATTGACTCCTACGCAACTGACGTGCAGTATGAGCCTCTGACCCAGAGCCTCGAGAAACATGCCAGGCATGTGTGCATAAATGCTCAGAATCCCGAGAAGAGAATGGAGGAGACAGGATTGTTATGTGGCCATCCCTCATGGGGGATGATTTCTCACTTTGACTCTCTGTCTCTGTTTTGTTTCTCTCTGGCAAGCACAAGAGACCTCGAGAAAATTATTTTAAAAAAAGGAAAATTAAAATATGCACATCAATAGACGTGTATTATTTTGTCAGTGGTATGCAGAAGATAAAACAATGATATTTAGTACACGAAATAAAATTAATTAAATAACTTCAGAATAAAAGATTCTCTCTAAATTTAACCAGCTTGTCCTTATTAACATTTCATTACACTGTTCTTATTTACCTGATTGTACTACTTACAGTTCTGAATTTTGTCACAGACAAAATCTAGTTAGAAAACATGTTTTTAAGGATGGTTGATCCAGGCTAATGGTCTCTGAAGTCACACGCACTCAGCCAAACAGCATGCAAGGGAATGCAGTAGTCTGTGAGGAGAAAATGTTAGAACTTACAGTTAGGTTTTAAATTTCATCCTTTAACATTTCAAATATTTTGACTCAAGCATTTATATACTGTGTGCAAGATAAAGCACATTAGTACAGCAGTACAAACCTAATTTAAAAGCAAATAAATAGATATGTGTTTGGCATTAGAATTTTAGTGTTTTTAACTGATAATGTATGTAATTGAATAATCAAGGCCCATAATCTGGTGAAATAGTTTTTATGATTTCTGTATTTTGCTCTAGTTATTTTATACCATGTTGATAGGAAATACAAGAGTATCAAATAATTCACTGGAAGGAGACATAAAGGGAAGGGGGAGAAAGGCTCTTCCAGAGTCTCTTAACCACTATTTACTTTTGTAACAGAGCAGCTTTTTTGTTGTTGTTGTTCTATAAAATGTACTTATTATCATAATTTATCATGGAAAAGAATACACCAATTATTTTACATATTTTTATGTGTGTATTTTTTTTTCATGATAATAAGAGACAGAGAGAAAGAAGCATCCTCAGCAGGATTTCATGCCATGGGTCCCTCCCAGCCAGCCAGATCATGTACCTGATGTGTACAAGTTGACTCTGGAACTGAACCCATAATCTTCTATATTGCCCATCTTAGTTTGGACCATCCTAGTTTGAGTACCGTATGCTCACTGGGCCATAAAGCCTGTCCTCCAGCAATTATTTTAAAATACTTATTACAGAGACCACCAGATGCATAATGGTTACCTCACTGGACTCACATGAAGTTGACTGCAATTTGAGTCCCAGACTGGATGGCATAAAACTCATGCCTGGCACACGTGCATGTGTGCATGCTCTAAATCCTGAGAGGAGAATGGAGGAGAAGGGAGTAAGGCATGCATCCCCACCCAGGGGGATGATTTCTCACTCTCTGTTTCTCTGTCTCTCCTGTGAGCTCATGCACTATTTAAAAAAAAAAAAAATCTCTCTTAAAAATAAAATATTCATTACAAAACCCGTTATGGGGTGAACTGACATTATCATTTTGAGCCAATGTAGATCTGTAAATAGTAACTAATTTCTGATGTCCATAGTATCAGTACACTCTCTAATAATAAATGAAAATTAACAACTAATAATGGAGAAAATATGTTCGGTGAGATGTGAGGTCAAACTGTGGTGTGTAGTTAGACAAAGTCCATTTGAAGTATTTGGACTTTGTGTAATCCTTTAAAAGAATATAGGGTTAGGATGAGTGGAGCATGGGTGGAATGTGATAACCAATTTTTTTTTGCCAAAATAAAAGTGAGTTGTACTTGACAAATGTTGACTAACCCTCAGTGCAGAAGTTTGGCTTCAAGGTTTAATGGGAAATAAGGTTAGAATAAAGGTGATAAAGTAAAAACTCAAAGATCTTGGATTTCCAAAACTGTTTCTTTCTTTGTACTATTCTGTACCTCTACCACAACCCTAAATTAAATATTCACATAAAAGAAAGCAAAATAAAATCAGAAAGTTAAAACTAACACTAACCACCAGACAAGTGGACAGAGCTTTGCACTGTGCTAACATTTATATATAATCTCTGATGATCAATGTTGCAGATTAAGCATGTCATATGGTCAAAATTGTCAAAGTTGATTGATCTTCAAGTTTTTCCAGTGCTTCAATATGGTTTCTCATTAAAGAGAACTATAGTATTAATTGACTAAATTAAATAAATTTAAAAAGATGAGATAGTGAAATAATGGATTCAAACACACACAAAACAATGACTAGGGGAAACATCACCCTCATTTAACCTTAAGTGTGATTATAAAAGCTTTACATTTTAAAATTAAAATTATAATTTAATATATATGTGACTATAGCTATAATTATTATTTGCATGGTTTCTCTTCCTAGAGCATCTTTTAGTTGTTTGACATATTTTAAAAGGCTGAATACTATTCTCTCTGGTAGATTCATCATAGATCAATTCGAAAAATTTCAGTTGGAAAAATATCCCCTCCTTTCAAATTTTCAACAATTACCTATATCTCCGTTTCCTTTTAATTTTATTTTTAAACTTATTTATTTATTTCTTCTCTGAGAGATGGAGAGAAAGAAAGGAGATAACAAAAGTGAGAGAGAGAGTCCTCATACCACAATCCACCCCTAGCCTCAGCCAGCCAGGATCACAGTCAGGTGCACACATGCTTGACATGCATAGGGACACCTCAGTACATGAGCCCAGGGCCTTCCCACGTGTTCTCAGCATCACAGAGCTATGTGTTGCTAATGAACCAGGATGGCTGGCATATATTACCCTTTTAAAACAATATTTGTAGAGAAATTTCTAGTTGGGATAAATAAAGAAGTAATGTATCTGATTTGAGTTGACCACAGTAGAAACTTTAAAGAACTAATGCCTAACCAGATAGTTAGTTGAAAGGCCATTAGGAGTGAAATAAGTAAAGACAAAGGGAAGACAAATAATGCAAAGCCAAACATGCTCTCAGGCCAGGACATGTCATATAAATTGCTGTCTTGGGTATTGGCTTCTACCTTATACAATTCAATTATTTAAATGATTGTTTAATAAACTATTTTAAACTGTTTTCGAGTAACAGAATTATTGCAAAGTAACATAAATTTCTGTACAATTCTTATCAGATCTCCCCTATTATTAAAATTGTATTAGTTTCCTCTTGCTGCTCTCTGTAAATGATCGCTAATTCCTGATGCCCGTTAGTGTCAGTGCAATCTCTAATAGTAGCCAGAAATTAGTCAGTTAATAATGGAGAAAATATATTCAATAACACCTGAGAACATGTCATAAACATCAAAAGATAAACAATTTCAATCAAGAATACTCTTCCCAAGATTATCCTTCAAATGGAAAGAATAAATAAAACCATTAAATAGAAAGTGTAAATAAAACCATCTTCAGATAAAAACTGAAAGAATTCATCAACACTAGACCAGCTCTTCAAGAAGTACTGAAGAAAGTACTATATCAGGAAAACTAAAGAGAGACGATGGGAAGACAAGTTTCAACAAGCTAAGTGACTGAAAAGATAAAGGAAGATTTTAATGAGATGGACCCACCTCAAAGGTCAATTTCCATTTGCTGAAGTAAAATGGCAAAAAATGTTAGAAAATGTATTAATTAATATCATGGGTGGAATATGGAGATTTCTTCTATGTCACATCATGTCATGTGTTCTATTTTTGAAAATGTAGATGTACTGGGAAAAGTAGAAGTCTCAGGAAAAAACATTCTAGAATGTCTTCTGAAAAATATCTCTTGTTTTGCCATCTTTCTTTTTTCAAAGTATTGTAGAAACTTATGCTTTCCTCTCTATTCTTCTGCACCTTGAATCTCCTTGCTCTAAATTGCTGTAGCAAATCCAAACTGAATTTTCTGACTATTAACAATAGCCTCACATATATAAGGTAGTGCTATGAGTAGACCAATAATCACAAATGCCTTTATTCACATTTTAATAAGAATTTTTTTAAAATTTTATTTTAATTATTTTTTATAATTTTAGCAGAGAGAGAGAGGGAAAGTGAGAAAGCAAGCCACCAGATTCAGGACCGGGAACCATGGTCAGCCATGTGGAAATTCAGCACCTTTAACCACCACACCACCCACCAGTCCTCCTTGCTTCTAGTTTTAATTGATACAATAGCCTCCAGTTCAACTCTCTGCTTCAACCCTGGCCTCAAGTAATCCATTACCACAACAGAAGTTTAAATGATTCGGTTTGACATGGGAGTCAGATCAAGTAACCTTTTTATTCAAATCATTCAGTCTTTTCACTTTTCATTCAGAATAAACTAGAAAGTCCTTAAAATAGCCTATAGTGCTCTAAATAACTTCACTCCATTAGCTCTGTGGCCTTCAGTTCATTCCACTTTGCTTGTACAATTCCTGCCATGATGACTTCCCTGTTGTTCCTCAAGCACGCAGGCCCTGTCCCACCTCATGCATTTTGCAATGGTTATTCCCTCTGTCATCATTGCTCTTTCCCAGTATTTGCACATATACCACCTGATTAGGGAGAACTGCCCTGTGGGCTCATGTAAAATTGTAACGTTCTTTCTACTCCCAAACTTTTAATTCCCTCCTAGTTAATCTATTTTTTTAATGTACTTATCATATGCTAACATACCATTCCATTTGTTTTATGTTTGTATTGCTTTATTTCTATTCTTCCTACATCCCACTCATTTCAACATGAACTTATGCATCAGGAAGAATTATGGTTTCTCTTTTATTTATCATTACTTTCCAGATGCAAAAACTCTCCCTGCACATAGTAGAAACTCAACATGTAATTTATAAATTGATAAATGGGTCATATTGTTCGACAAGAAAAAAATATAATATCTGGTACAAACATGAGTGCAATTTCCCCACATTTGTTCAAAAAAATAAAATAGTTGCCGCCTGAAAGATTTCTAGTGTGATCTCCCAAAAACAAAAATGAAGTCCATGGAAAACTTTCCTTCCACAAAGGAGAACAGTTCTCTGATACTAAAAACAAACAAAAATTGACCTGCCAAGGATTTGTGATTATATTTAAGCAGTTTACAAAAAAAAAAACCTCACTTAAAAATTATAGCCTAGTCATGCTTAAGCCAAAATTTAAGGTCCATACACAGAAAATTCAAGCATTAGATTCCAGCTCAGCAATGGAGATTAAAAGCAATGAATTGCAAACTATTATTCAGGATTTAATATACAGAATTATTTCAATAAGAAAAATCATGTAAAGATAGAACTTCAAAGGAAGACTAAAAAATAATGGTTTCTTCAAGATTTTAATTGCATATATTCATGAGATGCGGGTTCTCCAGACTCTGCAGCTTCAGTAATTGCAGTCAAATTCTGTATGGTGGTATGTTTAACAAAGTTTAAGAGGAAAAAGACTTAGAAAATCAAGTTGAGAAATTTATTTTAAACAAAAGACACACTCAATGTATCATTTTCAGAATTAAACTAAAGGGAACCAGCAGTTAGCGTAATGGCTATGTTGCTGGACTCCCACGTAGTCGACCGCGGTTCGTGTCCTGGACCCGGTGGCTTAAAACTCACACCGGGCGCGTGTGCGTGCGTGCCCAAGATCCCGAGAGGAGAATGGAGGAGAAGGGATTGCAGCGTGACCATCCCCCCTGGGGGGTGATTTCTCGCTTTCTGTCTCTATGTCTCTCTCTGTCTGTCTGGCAAGCGCACGTGCCCTACAGTGAAAATCTCTCCAAAAAAAAAAAAAAGAATTAAACTAAACAGAAAGACCATGCTTGATATGTACAGATCAAGCTGGGAATAAACCTTTTGACTTCCATATGGCCTCCAGCATTGCAGAGCTTTGTGCTACTGTTGGGCCATCACAGTTGGGTCCATCATGAATTTTAATGGTTGCATATTATTCATCTATATGGAATTAATTTAACAATTTCTAGTTATTTCTTCCATTCTATTATTTTATTATTAAAGTAATACTTTTGCTGTTTGTTTTCAATAAGGTGCATCCACTCATTGGAGATGAGAAGAGTAAAGAAGACAGAGAGAAAGTGAGAAATCACCCTCCTCAAAAGGGATAGCCAAAGTGCTATTCTTTCTCCTCTATTCTCCTCTGGGAATATAAGTCACCTACTCACACACACACACACAAACTCGCACGTAAACGCCCAATGGGTTTTTCAAGCTGCCAGAGCTGGGGCTCAAACCATACAGTAAGTCACGTGGATTCCAGTTGCTTTACCTCCCATGCCATTAAGTAATACTTCTTAATAGATAAACATATTCTAAATTATGTTCTTTGATTCCAAAGGTCTTGGTACTGATACAGATTATTATTATTATTATTATTACTATTATTATTATTATTGTTATTAATGGAAAGGTTTTTTTTGTGTGTTTGTGTGTTGTTTTTTTTTTCTATAGGGCGTGTGTGATTGCTAGAAAGACAGAGAGACAGAAAATGAGAAATCACCCCCCAAGAGGAATGGCCACACCACAATCCTTTCTCTTCCATTCTCCTCTTGGGATCTTGGGCACGCATGCACACATTTGGTGTGAGTTTAAGCCACCAGGTTCAGTATTCGAACTGCAGTGGACTACATGGGAGTCCTCCATTACTGCTGGTCCTATTATTTTTATTTTTTTCATTTTTTAAAGGTTTTTACCTTAGGGCACATGAATTCACCAGAGAGAGAGAGGCAGATACAGTGACAGAAAGTGAGAAATCACCCCGTGGGAGGAGATGGCTCCTCCATTCTCCTCCTGGGATCTTTGGCATATACACATATACACCTGGTGTGAGTTTCTAGCTACCGGGTCCAGGATTTGAACTGTGGTCCAGGATTTGAATCATGGTTGACCATGTGAGAGTTCAGCAAGGTAACTGCAGCACCAGCTGCTGACCCCATGCAGGTTATTTTTATTTATTTAATTAATTTTATTTATCATTTAATATATATATATACATTCAAACACTGCGTATTACTACAGCTTGCAAAATGAATTTTCTCAGCATGGATACCCTACGTATTAGTCCAGTTAAAGATATTACCATAGATATTATCATCAACAGATAACTTTTCATTTATGAGTCCCTTAAATGTTTTGATTCTTTCTTTTTCCCCTTGATTTTCTTCTCACCCTACCCCATTTCCCACCCCCCTTCTATAATTCATTATTATAGAAGCCATAGAGAACAATGAAAATTAGCACCTTGCATATCAATACCTTTAATATTGACCAAAAATTGGGAAGGAAAGAACATAATAAACTAAGCATTTTGTTCAAGTAGTTAAAAGAAGAAGCATAAGACAAACTGTGGAAAGCAAGAATGTCCCAGGGGCATAAAAACCCAGACTTCAGATCTGTCTGAGCTCTGTGCTTTGTAATTTATAATTAAAGAAAAAAATTATTTTACTGGAAATCATCTGGCCTATTTCAGAGTCCATAATAAATATGCTTTTTTATAACCTTTGCCAAATATCCAAGAAAATGTGGTCTTCTATAGACCACTGCGATTCTAAATTGCAGTGTTAAATGTTATAGGAAACAAGCTGTGGAAGGCTACTTTGTCAAAATAGCCTGGTTCTGTGAAGGAAAGCTTTAGAATAATTTGTACATGAATAAACATGTATCATGTGTAAGACAAATTGCACATTGGAGGAAACACTTTGGAGTACCTTGTAAACTGTAATCATCCAATCCCTCTTGGACTGCTGTCTCCTTTTTTGGTGATTTGGAAGCAAGATGAAAGTAGATAAAGTGTTTACTACAAGAGAGGGTGTCTGCAATATACAAAGGGAACCGTAAACTTAGCCCAGTGATTCTACCATTAGTCTTTTTAATGATTCTGAGATGCAACCTCCCTGAGATAACATCTTTTTCTCCCTATGCTTGAGCTTTGAGAAACCTACAGGAATCTTGATTTTATTTTCTTTAGCCTTTTATTAAACTTAAGCCTAGAAATAAGGGAAAGCTAAAGGAAAAGGATTAGAGAGGTTTATTCAACACTGTCAGAGAAAGAAAATCCCTGCCTTACTGCGAGATCTATTAAACTTCTGATCTTGCAATTGCATAAAATTATCACTGGCATTATATCTATGTCAATTAAATCCAGAGCTGGAGGAAATTTTACCAGTTTCTCTTTCAATGTCATTCAAGAACTCTAAATAGTGTGAGAGGTGTGTTTTTTCTACTAAGTATGCTATAGTCATTTATGTATTATTCAAATGTTGCATTACAATTTATTAATATGGGAGTGTTTCAAGTGTTTATGGGCTTTGGGAAGGTACTATTCAGATATGTTTATCTATAAAAAGTATTCTAGATTAAAAATATTGGAATACAGTATATTCCATCATTAAAAAAGATTTTTAATATGATAAACAGATTGATAACATTTCTGCTTATATTTCAAAGGTCCCCAATTTTTATAGTACATATATTATTATTTTCTATTTAATACATAACCTTCATAGACAGATAGAATTTTATCTAATACTCTGTTTTCATCAAGAAGAAAAGAAATAATAAAGTATGAAAGTTAAACTTAACTTCCCAAGTTAGTATAACAAATCTTTTTTTCTTTTCTACTGATAATTTCCTCTATTTTATAGTTGCTCCTAATTATAAATGAACTGGCTTGAAAATAGTAGAAATGTAAATGTAGTAATGGATTGCAAATTATAATTTGGAATATGCTGCTTTCAGACTTACATATTCTACCTTTTTTTCTTGAGTAACACAAAAGCTCATTGATATCTTTCTATTGAATTTCAATTTTTTGGGGGGATGGGTCACACTATTTTAGAGTATAAACATGCCTGATCAAACATGAGGAGAGGGAAGATAATGTAAAGATAGGGAGCTGATCTTAACATAGTTCTAACTCTACCCAATTCAATTTTATACACATAGTTAGAAATTCTCCATTATTTGTTGATTAACCACTTTATTTTCTAAATAGAGGAATTAAAACAATCATACACTAATAAGGGGCCAGCAGGTGGTGCAGTGCTTAAAGCACTGGACTTCCACATGGCCCACCATGGTAGAGTCCTGGATCCAGCACCTTGACTCATGCGGGGCACATATGCTGTGAGCCCCAATCCAGAGAAGAATGGAAGAGAAAGGATTGTGGTATGGCCATTCTCCCTGCGGGGTGCACACATCCTTTAGAAAAAAAAAATATCTCTTTCAAAAAATACATCAACAAAATAACATAATCTTGTTTACATATTTTCAGTAAGAGGAATTATATGTGAGGTACTTTAATGTATTTACATAACCAGAGTTTAATAAGTGAAATCCAAATGTTAGGTATGTTGTTAGGAGAGGACTATTATAGAAAGCCAGAATACCAAAGGTTGAGAATCTAATGGGAATGATGAATAAGTAAATTATTATTATAAAATACAAAAATGATGCCAAAGTTGAGGGATACATGTAATAACACAGAATTTTAAATAATTCATTCTTAGCAAAGGAAGTGCAGATTGGTGCTAAGGGTGTAGCAGTGGAGACAATTGGGCACAGTAAGTTTTGTATAAAAGAATGTGGAAAGCTAAACACTGATGAAAAGTAGAATATCGTCAAGAGGGAGATTGGGGGTAGGATATTCTGAGAAAAATGAACAAGATTTGCTAAATCAGACGACACAACAGGACATACAGAAAACTAAGGTAATTTCATGCTATTGACAAAATATGTATTAAAAATACTGAGAAATAAGACTGAAAAGACAGAAGGCAAATCATTAATAACTAAAGCAATATTACAGAGTTAACACTTCAGTCTAGAAGTTAAGAAAAGAGATACAGAAGAATAACATACAGAGAAAGTAAATAGAAAACATATAATAAATACAGCAGTTGCAACCATGACTTATCAATAATTGCCTTAAATGGAAATGATATAAAAATACCAATTAAATTCAGACATTGGCTGCATGAGGGAAAAAAAATCACAACCCAGTTCTATATTGCTTATATTCTATATTGTTTATTATAAGTATTAGAAAGCAGAACAAGCAGTTCAAATTTAACAACATAGGTAATCTAAAAGTCAAAGGATAGAAAAAGATACACCGTGCAAACATTAATTAAAAAGCAAAAGAGCCCAAGTGGCTATTTTAGTATCAGGTAAAATAATTATTAGAATACAAAAAATATATGAAAAACAAATCAGGACATTACATAATGATGAAAAGGTTAATCAAGTAGGAAGACAGAAGAATCTTAAATATGTGTGCATGCAACAGAACCTTCAAGTACACAAAGTGAAATTCATAGAGAGGTGAAAATTTAAAAAGACAAATCCATAACTGTAGTTTGTAACTTCAATATTGCCTCTTAGCAACTGATCAAACTTTAGACAAAAAAAAATTATTAAAAATCTAGAAGATATGAAAAGCCCAAATAAGAAATTCTAAATAATATTTACAGACTATGTAACATTAGAATGCACACTTTTACTAAATTTTATTCTATTTGCCCACGACTTGAACCTCAGTAGACTACATGAGAGTCCAGCACCTTAACCGCTATGCCACCTGCTGGCCCTTAGAATATACTTTTTCTCATGCATTTTGGAATAGTCAGCAAAACATATCATATCCTGGCCATAATAAAAGCATCAAGAAATTACAATAACTAAATATTACACAGCTATAACAAACAATGAGATGCTATCAGATGACTCCAGATGATGAATATAGAAGACTTAATGTCAAGCAAAATGAGCTGTACTATGAAAGATACACATTGCATACACCTGTTCAATCTGTACTAAGTGCCATGGCAGAAGTTGAGCAATCTGAAGACGTGAAGGTGAAGAAGATGGGTATAAATGCTAGAGACTGCAAGGGGAGAGAGTAGGTGGTGGAGGATGAGTGTGTGGTACCATGGGAGGAAACATTCGACAGATAGAAAAAATGTACAGTTCCCCGCTGAATTAGATTTTTAAAAATGTAAAAATTAATTAGAAGTAAGCAGATAGGGCTTTGGGAGGGGATTGGATTATGGGGCAGAGCCCTCATGAATGGGATTTGTGCACTTGAAAAGAAAAAAATTAAAAACTGAAATCATATATTTTATGTTCTCATATCAAAAATACATCAAAATAGAAATTATTACCAGAGGAAAAAAATAATAAAGTATCTAAACACTTCAATATGAAAATGGATACTGCTAAATAAGCTATGTGTTAAAGAGAACTCAAAGTAAATTTTAAAACTACATAGAATAGAATGAAAATTAAAAATACAGCATATGGAAGTGTGTGGGATGTGGCTAAGTCATTGCAGAAATAGATTTTTTTAGCACTAAACCCTTATGCTATTAATAAAAAGAGAAAGGTCTCAGGTCATCTAGGTTACTACCTCAACTAGAAAAGGAAAAGCTATTGTAACCAGCAGTTAGCATAATGGCTATGTTGCTGAACTCCCACATAGTCGACCGTGGTTCGTGTCCCGGACCCGGTGGCTTAAAACTCACGCCGGGCACGTGTGCGTGCATGCCCAAGATCCCGAGAGGAGAATGGAGGAGAAGGGATTGTGGCGTGACCATTCCCCCTGGGTGTTGACTTCTCGCTTTCTGTCTCTATGTCTCTCTCTGTCTGTCTGGCGAGCGCGTGCGCCCTATAGCAAAAACCTCTCAAAAAAAAAGAAAAGAAAAGGAAAAGCTATTTTCTTTTGTGTTTCTTTTAAGTAGTAGAAAACAGGACAAGGAAATAATAAAGATTTGAATAGAAATAAAAATAATTGATAACAGGAAATCAATAGAGAAAATCAATGACACAAATCTGATCCTCTGAAAAGTTAATACACTCGATACATCTTAAGATTAAAAATAAGAAGAGGCAAATCACCAAAATCAGGAAAAGGGCTGTCACCGCAAATCTTGCAGTCACAAGGGTAAGAAGAGTATACTACAAACAACTTAATGTTTCTAAATTCAACAAAATGGAAAACAAAGAAATTAAAAAGTAAAAATACACAAATTACTGAAATTCAACCAAGATAAAATAAATAAACTGAATAGTATTAAGCCACTAAAGAAATTGATATTATAATTTAAAAGCTCACAGAAAAGATATCTGCAGGCCCAGATGGTTTCACAGGAGAACTGTATTAAATATTTAAAGAATGGGTATGAATTTGACACAATCTCTTTTGTAAAATAGAAGAAGGAAGAACATGTCTGTTCTCATTTTATGAGGACAATAATATCCTGATCCCCAAACCACACGGTTTAAAAAAGAAAAGCAAAAACAAATATAGAACCAATTTTAGGCCAATAAAGTTCCTCTCAGGAGCTTTGTCACAAAAATCCTCAACAAAATAATGGCAAGTTGAATTTAGCAATGTATAAAAAGTATTATATAAGCAATCATGGATACCAGAGACAATGGGAGGAGGGTTGGACAGGGCAGAGGGTTAGGGATAGGGAATGAAGGACGGCAAAACAAAACAAAAACGCAAAATATACAAGACATAAGAAATGAAAAATTGTTGATAATACATATGTTGATGTGCTTGATTGAGCCAATAGGCAGTGTATTTTGGATAAAAAAAATCATTTTGTATACTGTAATGATGTATAGCATATTAATGTTAAAAAAAAAAAAAATCATTTTGTATACTGTAATGATGTATAGCATACTAATGTTAAAAAAAGAAAAATTATTAAATTACAAAAAAGAAAGAAAGAAAAAAAAAAGTATTATATGCTTGACTGAGTAGGATTTACTGCAGGTATACAAGGCTAGTTCTGCATTAAAAATTTAATCAAGGAGCCAGCAGGTGCAGTAGTGGTTAAGGTGTTGGACTCTCAAGTTGTTGACCACAGTTTGAGTTTCAGACTCACAGTTCGAATTCACACCAGGTTCATGTACCTGCATGCCCAGAATCCCAAGAGGAGAATGGTGGAGAAGGGACTGCAGCATGACAATGCCCCCAGGGAATGATTTCTCACTTACTGTCTCTCTATCTCCCCAGAGAACGCATACACCCTATAGTAAAAAACCTTTCATAAATAAATAAATACGAAGAAAATTTTAAAAATACGAAAGCAATTCAACTGGTTAAGAAAGCAAATCATATTATAGTATCAACTAGTGCAGAAAAGGCATTTGAAAAAGGTAGCATTTATTCATAATAATGAAGAAAACTTAGTAATTTATAGGTAGAGGAAAACTACTTCAACTTAATAAAGATGTAGACAAAATCTAGAACTAGTTTTTTATACGTAATGCTGAAATACTTAACAGTTTTATTTTAAAATGGGAAACATGGCAAAAATGGCAACTCTTGCCACTCTTACTCAAGATGAAACTGGAAGTTCCAGCCACTGTAGTCGGTCACAAAAAAAGAAACAGAAGTCAGATCGAAAAGAATAAACAAAACTGTCCCTATTTGCAGATAATACAATTGATTATCCTTATAAAACATCCAAAGGAACTTACAAATCAGAAACTAGTAAAAGCGTAAGCAGTGCCAGGAGGTGGTACAGTAGTCACACAGCTGGACCCACGTGGTCGAGTCATGAGTCTGCATTCAGACCTCTCTGACGCACCAAGGATGCACGTGCCTGGGACCTGGGGTGGCTGAGACTGGAGGTGAATTTTGATACAAGAAAGCTGTTAGGAATTACCTTCTCTCTTTCTCTTTCTCTCATGGAAACAATAAATAAACTTGTGCAAAAGTGTAAAAAGCTTGTAGCATATAAGAATAGCAAGTAGGCATGGCTGTGAGTGCACAGGCACACACACACACACATGCACATACCACTCTTCTATACAGTAACAGAGAACATACAAAATCTGAATTTTTTTCACAAGTAAAACTTTCATAGATATTTTGAATTTATATAGTGCATTCTTCAAGAACTTTAAATGCTTTACAGACATTATCTCTAATTAAATGCCATTTTACAATAAAAGGAGACTGAAGTGCAGAGAGATAAAGGGACTTGCCCAAGGTTGCAAAATTAAATTCACTGAAGTGCCAGGACAAAATCTGAAATTAAGAACACAATACTGAGATCAGCAGGTGTCGTGGTGGTTAAGGGTGCTGAACTCCCACATGGCTGACCGAAGTTCAAGTTCTGGACCTCACGGCTTTCTGTCTCTCTCTCTCTGGTCAAAATTAAAAATAAATAAAATAAATAAAAACACAGTACCTGGAACCAGCAGGTGTCATGGTGTTTAAGGTGTTGGACTCCCACATGGCCAATCAAAGTTCAAGTACTGGACCTGGTGGCTTGCTTTCTCATATTCTCTTTCTCTTCTGTGGTGAGCACACATGCCCTACAGCAAAATTTAAAATGATCACAAATAAAATTAAATAAATAATTCTTCAAAAAATATAATTTATAACTTTTCTAAGAAGAGGAAACACTTTGACACAAACTTAAAAAAAAAAACAGGTCTAGGACTTACATACTGAAATTACAAAATACTGATGAAAGAAATGAAAGTAACCCCCAATAAATGTAAAGGCATATTGTAATTAGAGAAGGACTCAATGTAGTAAAAATGTCATTTCTCTCAAAACTGATTCAGAGATTTAATGAAATTCTTATCAAAATCCCAACAAGTTTTTTTTGTTTGTTTTTTTGTTTGTTTGTTTGTTTTTTTGTTTCTTTTTTAGTGTTTTGTTTACATTTAGAGAAGCCCTTTGTAAAATGTATGTGGGAAGCTACAGGGCCTAAAATATTTAAAATAATTTTGAAAAAGAATAACTTAAGAGAAATATCTTTAGCCAACAATAAGGCTTTACCATCCAACTTAAGTAGTCATGAACGAGAGTGGAGTAATAGTGGAGGCATAGACCATAGATCAATGAAGCAGAGCAGAGAACCAGCTGCAGATTCAACAAATTCCTCAGTGGATGTTTTCAAAGTATCCAGTGCTATCCAGTGTAGAAACATAGCCTCTTAAACAAATGGTGTTGCTGCAATCAGGTGTCTGTAAGCAAAAGAACAGGAGCAGGAGGAGGAAGTAGAGGAAGAGGAAGAAGCAGAAGAAGAGGATATAAGAAACAAAATGGGGAGGAGAATGGGGAGGAGGAAGAAGTTCTTGACCTTAACTTCACTCCTTATGCAAAAATTAACACAGGATACACGTCGATCTTAAATGCACACTATAAAACTTTCATAGTTTGGTAAAATGTAGGCTATTCTTTGTAACTGAAGCTGGGCAAAAATTTCTTAGACCTGATGTCACTATCACAAACTATTAAATGAAAAAATATAAGATAAATTGGACTTCATCAAAATTAAAAACCTTTGCTCTGTGAATGAACTTTGTTAAGAGGATTTAGAAAACAAGCCATTGCTGGGAGAAAAATATTTGCAACCCTTTTATTCAACAAAATTTTTGTTTGTTTTTTTGTTTTAATCTAGAATGTATGAAGAACTTTCAAAATTCAGCAATTAAAATAGTCTAATAAGAAATGAGAAAAAATAAAATCGAACACACATTTGGCTGAACAAGACATACAGATAACACATAAGCAAAAAAAAAAAAAGATATCGAAGGTCCTCAACCACTATACAATTGCAGGGTAAAACAACATTTACTATCATAAGGGCTAAAATTATAAAATAAAAATAGTCATAATACCAAAT
>NW_006159809.1:219924-228469 GCF_000334495.1 Tupaia belangeri chinensis | reverse complement strand
AATGTGGAGAAACTGGGTCACTCATACATTGCTGGTGAGAATATAAAATGACACAGCCACTCTAAAAATTATTTAGCAGTTGCCGATAAAAGTAAACATGTACTTACCATATGACCCAGAAGTTGCCCTTTTGGAAGTTTATCCCAGAGAAATAACAACCCATGTTCACCCCTTAACCTGTAAATGAATGATTACGACAGCTTGATTTGTAGTAGCCAAAAGCAGGAAACAGCCCTGTCCTCCAGTGGATGAATGGTTAAATAAACAGTGATATATACTTACCTGTGGAATGCTGTCAGTTATAGAAGAAACGAACCACTGATGCATGCAACCACCTGGATAGATTTAGAGGGAACCACCTTTAGCCAGAAAAGCCCTCTCAAAGTGCCATATCCTGAATGATTCCACTTATATAACACTCTCCAAATGGCAGATCTCTGTTATCACTCCAAGTTGGAGTCAATCCAATGCCTTTCAACAGGTGCCTAGTGCAAAACTATAATATACTTATTCTATAGAACACTACTAAGCAATTAAATAAAAGATTTTTAATATATGTGTAAATGGAATGATCTATCATTAAATTACTTAGAATGGGGAAAAAAAAAGTCTATCTCTGACATTTACCTGCAGTGTACTCTATTTTTATAACATTATTGAATGAAAAATTTATTGAAATTGAGAAGACATTAGTGGTGGAAAAGCTTTAGGACCAGGTTAGGGAGGGGTTTGGATGTGTTTATAAAAGGACAGGAGGAAAGATCCTTGGGAGAACCAACATAGCTTGTATCTTGATGTGCAGCAATGTCAATATAATGGCTTTACTGGGTCATCGAAAAGGCATGACATATTTTTCGCTTTTTCTATGCAAAAATGCATCATGACTTTTTCTGATGATTCAATTATGTATTATAGTTTCTCAAGATGTTACCCCGGGGAGAAAATGGATGTAGTGTTTATAGGATCTCTCTGCATTATTTCTTACAACTGATTATGAATCTATAATTATCTCAATATTAAAAGGTTAACTTAAGGGATGGCAAGTGGCATGATGGTTAAAGGCACTGGACTTTCACATAGCCAACAGTGGTTCAAGTCCTAGACCTGGCAGCTTGCTTTTTCACTTTTTCTCCTCTCTCTCTCTCTCTCTGTTCCTCTCTGGTTAAATTAAAAATAAATAAATAAAGTTAAATAAAATAACTCTTCACAAATTAACTTAAAAATAGAATGGAGAGCTAAATAATAAATTTGTACAAATCACTTTATCTTACCAGCAAATATTTTAAAAGAAACAAAAGTAGTAACAAATTAATGCTAAAAAAATCAAAGTCAACTATACCTAAATTTGTCTAGAATACACTTAAAAACATAGAAAATTTTTCCCATTTAAACTAAAAAACAGATATACTGCAATCGATGTATTCAAATTTACACTATAGCCATTATAATTTGATATATTCCTTATAAAATAATGGTGACAGTGCTATATATTAAGTTGAGCTAAAAAAACTTTACATTAGTAGGCATTCACTATAATTTTAAAGGAAGACATATCTTCAAAGAAATTTGTCTCTAACAAATAAAAATAAATTTTTATCTATAGAGAAAACATAAATACGTATATACATTTTTAAGATAATTTATTTTATTTTATGTTTAATTTATTTTGTCGTTTTTTAATTTTTATTTATTTATTTATTTTTTACTTTTTTTTTTTTTTTTTTGAGAGATTTTCACTATAGGGTGCATGCGCTCACCAGACAGACAGAGAGAGACATAGAGACAGAAAGCGAGAAATCACCCCCCAGGGGGAATGGTCACGCTGCAATCCCTTCTCCTCCATTCTCCTCTCAGGATCTTGGGCACGCACGCACACGCGCCTGGCGTGAGTTTTAAGTCACCGGGACCGGGACGTGAACCGCGGTCGACTACATGGGAGTCCAGCGACATAGCCATTATACTAACTGCTGGTTCCCAATTTATTTTGTCTTTTAAAGTTTATTTCTGTCTTCCATTAGCAAGAGAACAGATAGACAGACATCCCTAATGGGGTCTACATTCTGTATTCCACCTCCTTCCTCAGACAGCCCCAGATCACAGGTATTCCTGCATCAAGCAGGCTCAGGCAGGTCTCTGGAGAACTTGCAACCCACTCCTGTGTGTCAGGTTCACAGAGAATTATGTTACCTCTGTTCCAATATCTGGCCCCTATTTAATTTTTGTTTATAGAAATAAAAAAATATAGAATTTTTTTTCACAAAGAAATGTACATCCTGGGGCCAGCAGGTAGTTTAGTGGTTAAGGCGTTGGACTCCTAAATGGCTAACTGTGGCTCAAGATCCAGACCTGGCAGCTGGAAACACACCAGGCGTGTGTGCATGGGCCTACCCAATGTACCGAGAGGAGAATGGAGAAGGGACTGCAGAATGACCATCTCCACTGCTGGGGTGGGGGCCATGTAAGGGCAGGATTTCTCACACTATGTCTCTCTCTGTGTCTCTGGTCACTGACAAGTACACAATCACTATAGCAAAAAAAAAAAAAGAACCCCCAAAAACCTGCATTGCTTTGTTAACTGCTTTTTCACTTTCCCCTCCTACCAACCCTGTACCAACCTGCTCTCTACCGCCCACTCCCCTCCTTTACAATCTCTGATATCTACGCTATTCTCTCTACTGCCATATCATCAGATGCTTCTGTTTCTACCGTAGAGTGCAGAGATTCAGTACATACTGAGTATTTTGAAAGTTTATATCTCTCATGAAAGAGAGAATCATAACATGCATTCCTTATCATAGAAATTTACATGGTGGAATATATGTTAGATGGAATTCAATGCCAATGCAGCCAACTATTTTATTTGTGACCTTAGAAAAAAGACTCAGTGTGCTTACACATTATACTAAGAGTTAACTCATTATGCATTTAGGGGGTTAAAAGTATTAAAATATGGAAAGTACCCAGAATAGGTCTGGAACATATCGAACACAGATTATATGGAGAAACTTTGAAGGTAAATTTCCTTCTAGTAGACCTCTGTGCAATTGCCAGGTTTCTGCGTTTCCTAGAGAGAAGAGTCTGCTTCCCGTCATGTTGTAACTCCAAAGTGACTGATATACACTTAATGCTCTGCAGTTACTTGCTTTCTAAGCGTGAAATATGAACTTTCTTAAGCACAGTGTCTAATAAGTAGACCATAGCTCACCTGTCTCTTCCTTCCTTCTTCTCTAAAATAAACTTTTCACTAACATTACTCAATGTTTTTAGATCATATATAACACAATTTTCATTTCTCCTTGCATATTTCTAGTTTGCTCATTTTCTGAGATAATGGGCTCTGAAGATGCGTACCTAGTGCTTTAAGAGTACCTGACATATAAAATAATTAATATGTGTGGAATAAGTGAATATAAAATTAAAAGGATATGCTCTCGTTACGTCTAGTCCATTAAAAAGTTACTTATCTATCCTAATGAGTATACTAGAATATGCTCAAAATGGATTTTTAATATTTGTCTATTTTCTAAAAGATATGCCGGGAATTGTCATATTCTACACTGTAAAGAGTTTTATTTTATCTGTAGAATTTCTTGCACTTGTCAGAGAGCAGTAAGAAGAAAAGAGAGGAAGCAGTCCCAATCGGGCATGGGAACACCACAACCCCTTCCCCTGTGTTTTTCTTTCCCATCAAGACTTGGGGAACGTACACATACATGCAGGTGTTTTTTCTTTTCCTTTTTTTTTTTTTTTTTGTTTGAGAGGTTTTTGCTATAGGGCATGTGCGCTCGCCAGACAGACAGAGAGAGACATAGAAACAGAAAGCGAGAAATCACCCCCCAGAAGGGATGGCCATGCTGCAATCCCTTCTCCTCTGTTCTCCTCTCGGGATCTTGGGCATACATGCATATGTGCCTGGCGTGAGTTTTCAGCCACCGGGTCTGGGATGCGAACCGCAGTCAACTACATGGGAGTCCAGCGACATAGCCATTACGCTAACTACTGGTCCCATGCCAGGTGTGTTTTTAAAGCCACTGGGGCCAAGATTCAGACCACAACTGGCCATGTGGTATCCAGCTTCCTTGACCACTTGGCCATGAGGCCAGCCCTGTAAGGATTATTGTTAATTGATTTCTCCTATACATTAGTATTTAATAGAGGTGATAATGACAAAAAAGATCATTCTTTTTTTTTTAGAGAGAGTTTTTTATAAAGGGATCATGAGCTCACCAGAGAGACAGAGAGACATAACGCAAGAAATCACTCCCCATGGGGGATGGCCATGCTATAATCCCCTACACCACAATCCTTTCTCCTTCATTCTTCTCTTGGGATTTTGGGCACACACACACACACCCAGTGTGAGTTTTAAACTACCAAGTCTGTTACTTGAACTGTGGTTGACTATGTGGGAGTCTAGTAACATTAACTGCTAGGCCATCTGCTGGTCCTGCTAATTATTTGTTTTAAATACTGATTACCAAATTTTTAGTATTTAGAACACTTTAATGAAAAATTTTGTGATGGTTTTCTAGGGGAGAATTCCAAAACAACCTGCTGTAACACTGAAATTAAACATTTATTCTTCAGGGACCAGCAGATGGCATAACGGTTATGTTGCTGGATTACCATGTAGTAAACTATGGTTTGAGTCTTGGACCTGCCAGCTAAAAACTCATGCTTAGCACCTGTGTGTGCATGTCCCAGATCCCAAGAGGAGCATGGAGAAGGGATTGCAATGCGACCACCCCCTGGGGGGTGCTTTTTCACTTTCTGTCTCTCTGTCTCTTTCTGTCTCTTTGGCAAGCACATGTGCCCTATGTACATCAAAATTCTCTCTCTAAAAATAAATAAATAAATAAAAATAATGAAAGAAAACTTGTATGCTACAATAATGATATCTTTCAACACTTAGAATGATTTTGGGGACTATGCACACAAATTTTTAACTGTTCATTTTTATAAATCTCTTGTGTTTGATGTATCCTGTTAATTTTATTATATGCTTTTTAAAAAGAATTATTTATTTTACTTATTCCTATTATTTAACTGACCAGAGAGAGACAGAGAGAAAGGAAAAATAAGAAAGCAAGCCATCAGGTTCAGGACACAAACTACAGTCATCCATGTGAGAGTCCATGTTACCTACCAGGCCCTCTATCCTTGTTTTAACCAAAAATTGGTCATATTTCTTTTGGAAGGTATGACTGAAAGAAAAAGGACTTTTCCTCTATAAGAAGGAATCAATTATTGTCAATGGGAAGTCATCCTATTTCTTTCTTTTTTTTTTTAAAGAATTATTTTATTTAACTTTATTTATTATTACCATCATTATTATTTTCCAGTTTGATCAGAGAGAGAGAGAAAGAGAGAGAGGAAGTGAGAAAGCAAGCCACCAGATCTGAGACTTGAACCGTGGTCTGCCATGTGGGAATCCAGCACCTTTAACCACCACGCCACTTGCCAGACCCCGGGAAGTCATCCTATTTCTATAAAGTTTGTTCTAAGAGAAATTTCCTCCTACTCTTAGTTATATAAAGAGAAGAAAGAAGTGTAGCATTTTTGGCAAAATACTCAAAATACACAGAACATTCTGAATATGTTTTTTTGTTTTTTTTTTTTTTTGAAGAGGTTTTTGCTATAGGGCACGTGTGCTCGCCAGACAGAGAGAGACAGAGAGACAGAAAGCAAGAAATCACCCCCCAGGGGGGATGGCCACGGCACAGTCCCTTCTCCTCCACTCTCCTCTCGGGATCCTGGGCACGCACTCACACACGCCCAGCATGAGTTTAAGGCACCGGGTCCGGGACTCGAACCGCAGTCGACTATGGGGGAGTCCTGCAACATAGCCATTACGTTAACTGCTGGTTCCTCACCCTGAATATGTTGGTAAGCACGGTGGTTATTCAGATGGGACAATTTTTAGAATGGTCCTGAAAGATGGGCTCACCAACCCAGAGCAGAGATAGGGCAAGCGTGGTGAGTTTTTGGCAGACAGAACTATAGACTCTATCACAGATATTTTAATACACTCAAAAACAGTACTTTAAAAAATTTTAATTTCAGTATGTTTATTTTACACAGCTTTATTGAAGAATAATTGACAAATAAACTTTGTATATACTTAAAAACATACAGCATAATGCTTCAATATAGCTATACACTGTGAAATTATTTAAATTCACACTGACAGGAAATTGTGGTCCAGGGTGCAAGGAATAAATAATATCTAAAGTCAATTTATTAGGACTGAAAGAACTTCTGCAGAAAACTAAAATCCATGTTGGAGTCTCTGTTTCTGAGTGATAACTTTTCAAAACTTACTCCAGATCTTAATGCAATTTTTATGCATGGTGACCTAGTGGGTAATTAGACCTCACTGTGGAAGCAAAATATAAATATTACTGAATATGAATATATTAATTTAGTCTGAGGTAAATATATTTTGGATAATTTTAACATCTCTATTTTATTTGAATATTGTTCTGATTTACTTGCTTGAAGTGTCTGAAGAACAAGATTATGTTGCTGAGTTATCCTCAATAAATTTTTGGTTTCTGATTAACACCATACTAACTTAATTGCTTAAGATAATCTCAGAATCAAAATATAGAAAAATTATTTTTAAAAATTTTCCATTTTTTAAAAAAGATTTTGCCTTAGAGCATATATTATTCACAAGAGAGACAGAGAGAGACAGTGAGGGAGAAAGTGAGACATCACCCTCTTGGCAGTTGGCCATGCCACAGTCTCTTCTCCATTTTCCTCTTGGAATTCTGGTCACACACGCAAGCACCCCTGGCATGAGTTTCAAACCACTGGGTCTGGGACTCGAACTGCAGTTCACTATGGGGGAGTCCAGTGCCTTAATCACCACACCACCAGTTAGACCTCCAAAAAGTTACAATTTTTAACCATAAAATTAGTTAAACAGAATTAGGCAAGGCTATAAATGTATCCATTTATTCATTCATCCATTCAAAAACCGTCCATCAATTGTCTGTTCTTTGGCATTGTGCTATCATATAGGAACAGAACAGTTAATGTGAGGATTCTTGCTTTTAACCACTGTAAAGTATAACTGTAATAAACTTTGTAAAATAATAAAGATACTAACAGCAATATGTAAATTATTTGCTCACTTTCAGTATATTACTATGTCTCTCACATAAACTGTTTTGAGTGTTTATTAGTTAATTTCCAATAAATTAGATTAATATTAATACTTCTGATACTTTTTATTAGAATATTTTCTTAAAACAATATAATAATACTAACTTACTTCATAAAATGAAACATGTGAAAGAATAACTCTTGGGCAATATTAATTTTGTTTAAGAAATAAAAATCACACTGAAAAGTAAGAAATGTTTTTTTTCTCATCCCTTAAAGCCAATAATTTAAAAGCTCTCCTCTTTGCCTCATATGGGCATGTGGCATCTATTTAAATAATTCATTTTCTTTCAACAAAACATGAGTGGCATGTCTGCATGTAGCTATTTGTGTATTTCTTTTACTATATATTGCAAATAAAGAAATAAGCTTAACACAGCCTCTATGTAAATGAATCTCAAATTCTGAAGAGAGAAAGCTAAAGGGAAATTTTACTTAAACTAACTGAGAGATGGTGGTGTAGTGGTAATGCAGCTGGACCCAAGTGGAAAAGTCCCAGGTACACATAGTGAGGGCTCCGTGAACGCACTGGGTGCTCATCTGCCTGTGATCTGGCCTGGGTGAGGCTGGGGATAGACTGTGGCATAAAGACCCTTGTAGGGGTGCATTTTTCATTCTTTCTCTCTGTCTCTAATGTAAAAAAAAAAAAGGAAAATGATAAGTGTTGGCAGGGTTTTGATGAGAGGGGAACTCTCCTACACATTTGGTGGGAGTGGAAATTAGTCCATCCACTGTGGAGAACAATATGGAGGTTTTCTTTTTCTTTTTCTTTTTTTTTGAAGAGGTTTTTGCTATAGGGTGCGTGTGCTCGCCAGATAGACAGAGAGAGACAGAGAGACAGAAATTGAGAAATCACCCCCCCAGGGGGGATGGCCATGCTGCAATCCCATTACTACATGGGAGTCCAGCAACATAGCCATTGTGCTAACTACTGGTCCCTAATATGGAGGTTTTCAAAGACCTACAAACATTGTATGTCTCCACTTAACAAATAACAACTGTCCACATTATATGGTGGAAATGGAAAGATTAAAGGATATAGAAACATGGAAAATTGTTATGGATACTGAATTCAGTGTGAGAGGAGGGTTGGATGAAGGGGGATAGTGAGAGGAAAGAAATCAAGAAAAATAGAGAGAAAGACATTTAAGGGACACAGAAATGGACAATTGTCTGTTGATGATAACATCTGTATCTTCAACTGGAATGGTGGGAAGTATATTCATATTGAGTAAATTCATTTTATAAGATAGAGTGAGATACAGTGATTGAATGTCTAAAATATTTTTAAAAAATAATAATTAAAAAAAGAAAGAAGAAGGGAACCAGCAGTTAGCATAATGGCTATGTCTCTGGACTCCCATGTAGTCGCACG
>NW_006159809.1:198575-219414 GCF_000334495.1 Tupaia belangeri chinensis | reverse complement strand
TTATTTACAAGATGGTACGTGTGCTCAGTAGGACACAGAGAAAAAAAGAGAAAGAGAAAATGAGAAAGGACCCCTCAGTGGGGTGTAGCCTTGTCACAATCATTTCTACAACATTTCTTCATCTTGTCAGGATCTGGGGAAAGCTTGCATACATGCCCAGGATGTTTTTCAAGCCTCCAGAATCTATCGAAATCATGTGGTTAGTTACGCGGGATCTGCAAACAGTAAATAAAAGAGAAATTATTCTGAAAAATCAAATGCAGGTGTAGAGGAAAAAATGCCAGACTATGTAGAATCTGAAAATGGTAACTATATTAACAAAACAGAAAGTCGATACGTATCAGCACTATTACTAACAAAACAGGTGTTTCTAAAAATTGAACAAATAGTAATAATTGACAAAATAATGTGGCCAGCAGGTGGCATGACTGACCATGGTTGGAGTCCTGGACTTGGTGGCTTGCTTTCTCTCTCTCACTGTGTCCCTTTCTTGCCAAATTAAAATAAATAAATAAAGTCAAATAAAATATTTATAAAAAAAAGAAATAATGATAAGAAAGCATTTACTGAGATGAAGTAAGAGTTATATATGCCTGTTTCAAGTACTTATGAAATGTCAAGCAAATTAACAAGAAGCATAGTGCTTTTATTTGTGTTGTTAGTGGTGTTGGTGGCAGAAGACCAAATTAAGATTCTAAATTCACTGAGACAATTACAAATGAACATTAAATTTCATAAATTTTATTTTTAAATCAGATTAGATTCAGACTTTCTGCAACTAGTCAAAAGACAAAGGAAAATATGGAAAGACTTGAGAAATAAAATTGTTTAGAGAATCTTATACCCGATCATATTAAATTATTATTAATGTGAATAGCAATCATAAATTATTCTCACATTAGTAAAAACACAAATATCACTCATTCACATTATGGAAGAGTCACTTCAAGATACATAAGAAATAGCCAGATAAGTCAAGCTTAGTTGCTCACATCAGCAATAGTATTCCATAAGCAAGCACAGCAAAAAATTCTAGACTTAGAACAAGCATAAGTCTAAATTTTTATAACTTATTCCGGGGTTGGGTACAATTATGGTAGACTACTGAATGTTTGTATAGCCCCTCCCCAAATTTATATGTTACACCGTAATCCCCAGTATAATACTATCTGGAGATGGAACTTTTAGGAAGTAATTAGGTTTAGATAAGGTCATCAGGGTGGAGCCCTAATATAGGATTCATTCTACCTTTATAAAACATGACACCACAGAAATGTCCCTCTCTCTTGTAAGGACTTCATGAGGGGGCCATCTGTAAGTTCGGGGTGAGCCTTGCCTAGAAAACAACCACACTGACACCTTTATTCTGAGCTTCTACCTTCCAAAGCTGTCAGAAAATACATTTCTCTTGTTTAAGCAATCTAGTTTGTGGTATTTTGTTATGATAACTGATGTGACTAGGACAAATAAAAATATCATCAATCATAGAAAAATAATATTCTGTAAGTCATTTAAGTAACAATAATATGCAAATAAAAGACTCACGTCTCCTGTATATGTCATTGGAAGTGAACTTAGACAAAGTAATTATACACTTTTAATTAAATGGAGCTGATACATACAACGATATACAATGGACTTACAAGTAAATAGGAAAAGCAAATCCTAATGTTAAACTATTTTTAAAGTTCTTTTAAATTATTTTTTTGGAGAGGTTTTTTTTTTTTTTTTTTGGATAGAGACAGAGACAGAAAGCCATAAATGACCAACCCCCCCCCATGGGGGGTCATGCTGCAATCGTTCTCCTCCATTCTCCTCTCAGAATCTTGGATCTTGGGCACACACGTACACACCCCTGGCATCAGTTTAAGCCACCGAGTCTGGGACTCAAACCTCAGTCAACTACATGGGAGTCCAGTGACATAACCCTTACACCATCTGCCAACTTTAAACTATTTTTAAAGTTTGTTTCTTCCATGAGTGAGAAAGACACAGGGAGAAAGTGAGACAAAGAGAGAGATGGACAGCTTCCCCAACAAGCTTCTAATGACATGGTCCATTACCAGCCTCAACCAGTCCTGGATTATGAGCACATGCATACTCAAGGAGGTCTCCAAACTTGAACCAGGAATCTTCCCTAATGTGTCAGTCTTGCAGAGTGTTGTGTTTTACTGCTGCATCACTGTCTAGTCCTGACAATTATTTCTGATTTTTAAAACCTTTTAAATTTTATTTATTTTATGGGAAAATGTCTCATTACACTGTGATTTTCCCAGCCAGCCAGGATCATAGGTGTTCACAGCTGTCATGTAAAAGTCAACCGGGCAACTGAATCCAGGCAACTGAATCCAGGCCTCCTGTGCAAGTCCAGCATCATACAGTGGTGCCCTACCTCCTGAACCACCCCAGCTGGGCTCAAATACTAAATAACTTTTGATGTTTAAATATTCATATGGGTTGGTAGCTAAACACAGCTGAATAACCTGTCAAAATAGACAAATCTAATAAATGAAAGTTACAAGTGGAATTGAGGGTGAAAATTAGTCCCATAGAAAACCTGATGGTAACTGGAAATGGACAGCTGTTTTTCCCATCAGTGGATTTAGTGGCTTGTGTGTCATGATCAGGAATACCAGCATCAGTGCTTTTTAACGTATTGAAATCAGCCATGTAAAAACGGCTTCAAGAAAGTCCCTGGGAAAGGAGCATAATCTAATGAGTGCCTGCCTGGCCATCTTGCTACCAGCCCCCAAACCACACAACCTCCAGGAAGTCTTTGAAAATTTGTATCATTTTATATTGATTTTATGGTTTCCCTTACCAAGGAGAGCTGGTTATCTCCCTATCTCAGGGGCTCCCTCGCTCCCTTCCCCGTGTTTGTAGAATTTCCTAACAACATTTTCTCCAACAATAGGAAGTCTAAAACATAAAATATAAAAATCAATGTCACTGAAGATACAGCATATACATCCTGCAGTGCAGCTAAAATGTATGGATTACTTACAACTGCGTCATTAACTGTGTGAGTGTGAAGGGCTGCAGAAGGCATCAGGCAGGAACGATGTCCATTAATGGGGATGACTCGCCCGTTGCAATGGCAGTGTGGATCTAGAGCTGAAGATCACAGCAAAGGGAGAGAGTGGTGACTCAGTGTGCCCAGGCACTTCCGCTGGTACAGGAGGAGGGATGCTGTGGAAATGATTAGGTCTAATGACATTGGCCTGCAGTGATGCATGGGAGAGAGGAGTGAGGAGAGGAAAACGGCGGAGAGAATATTAATGAGCCAGGGCATAATCAGATAGATTCTCTTACCCAAACACCCATGTGGAAAACAAGTTGACCTTTTGAACTAAACCAGAATGATTAAATTAAACTCCAAGAGAAAACAAGTAAATGATGAATGGTACATGGCTCAGTTCAAGCTAAGGGGTCATTAGCTAAATGAGCTGAAGGGCCCTGAAAAGATTATGAAAATTGAGCAGGATCTGAGTAAAAGTTACATGTCAAATGACAGAAGCATGAGCAGTTGGGGGAACAGAAGGGTGTGGGGAACGGGGACTGGAAAGTGGCTAAGAAGCCAGACGTAGTCAACTTGTCAAAGAGGTAAATAGTTGAAATGCCATTTTGCACACTCTCAGGGTTTCCCCTTTCGCACATCTCTATGAGATGACATGACATTGGTTCAGGAGAGTTCTCCTTTGCTATTTACTTTCATCTCCTGAAACCAGGAGACAGCCAGAGCAAAGGGACTGTTGTCTGGAGACTTAACCTTTTCAGTTTTCTCTACAAACTACTTTATTTATCTATCAGTTCAGAGTTGGACTTTTTTTTCACCCTGAGTTACTAATGGACAGCCTTTACTATTGTTATTACTGTTATTATTTTTGACGTCTCCAACAATGGCAAACAATGATAACTCTGTAATCAGCTTTGGAATAAACTCTGCCCCACAAATACAGTAAATGGCAAACAATTTCACTGTTTTCTTTTTTTTTTTTCCCTTGTGTCTGATGGATTTGGTCTTTAGGGAAAACACTTCTTGTAAACTGAAATGAAATGACTTTCCCACTTCATAATCTAGGAAGTAAAACACTTACATTGATCATGACTCATAGTGACCATGAAAATTCAAATCCTCCAACAACATTAACTGATTTTCTATGAATACATATTCATAAACCTTAAATAATAGAAAAGACCTATTTCCAATCCATAATTCCTTACAGTTTCTACTAACATCGGAAAGATGATAAGTCTGTAACTTTTCTACCTGTCATTTATTTACAGAAGCTGTCTATAGGATATTTCCACTTAGGTCTCTCAAGTATCTCAAGCATTAACAAATAATCCCCAAAGGGCATACATTTTAGACCTTGTAAAATTCTCAGCCACAATCCTGTTAATCCTCTGTTTTGAATGATGTTATCCAGCTGTAACACTAAGACCAAAGCTATAAACTCGAAATTACATTTCACTTTTTTGTCTCTGAACTTCTCCACTTCTCACATCCATTTATTCAACAGACATGATAAATAGTCTTGAGAAAATATCTCTGAACTTCTGACTCTCCCCCTTAGATCCTCTTTCTGACAATGTGTGAAGTTTTTTACTGTCTTAATTCCCTGTCATGAGCTCTTTCTCTTCATGCCATTGTTTATCAATTCCCAAAAAGCAAAATCAGCCATGCTACACTCTTGCCTAAAATCTACTGTCTCTGTCAAAGAATAAATCCAAATTTCATAAAGACACTTGAATGTCTTTATGAAAATCTTGGACTCATCCAAGTTTTTCACCATTTTATCTGTTTGGGGTGAGAGCGGAAGAGCTTGCATATTCATGCATCCATAACTTTGCAAATACTCTCTCTAAACCTCCAGTACCCCAGTCCCCACCTGTTCTGCCATTCCTCATTCTCCCGTGAATCTCTCTATATTATTGACTTATCAATATGCTGCATTATATTAGAAATGATTTGTTTCTCTGCAATTGGTAATGCTCTTTTTTCCTCTTGAAAGGTTCCTGAAAATAGTAGACACCGATAAAATCATTAGCAAACTAGACTTTACCTCAACAGAATAGAATTCACGCAATTCCATGCTTTTACATAAGCCATAAAACTCTTTGTAAAGCATCTAAAATCTTATCAGGCATAGATTAAGTTCTACAAGTTTTGTGCTTAAATGGCACATTGTTCATGAACCTATAGTATTAATTTAAGCTTTGCATTTTAACATATATATTTATATACTTACTTTCACCATTAGATTATGAACAAAGCCACGTGCTTTGTATCCATGGATTGTTATATAACTCTTGTCTCAATAAACTCTACATGGCAGGGATTGAGCATGTTATTACATCATCAAAATAATACCCTGAAGTCTATTAATTTGAGAACTTGATAAATTAAGCTTGAGCTTTGAGAATCCATCTCTAAATCCTTTGTGTTGGTATCACTACCTTGACTTTTTCTCTATTACTTTATGGATGATATTACCTGATCAACCCATCTTGTAAATTGCAGGTGTTGATGAAGCATATCCATTTTAATTGAACTATTAACCCATGGGAGAGTTTCACTTATTTTCTCTTAATGGCATTTATGTTTTTAGATTATTTAGTGTCTTTGATTATTTAGAAGAACCTCTTATGATTTAGCAAGTAAAATGACATGATTAATGTTGTACATTATCCTTTCTTTAATATGATTTTGCAAGTGGAAAAAAACATCTGGATTTAATCACAAAATTACATTGAACATCAGTGGCGCATGTAAAGTGGCTCTAGCTCAGGCTAGAACTGGATATATAATTTCTCCTGTGATTATAGAAATCTAAGGGCTCTTTGAATTTTATGAAGACCCTCATCTTTGTGGTCAGCTTGCAGAAATAAACATAGTAATAAGCACAAACCAGTTCAAGAGACCAAGAAACCCTTTTTAAGTATTTGTGATTTCATTTTATTGTACCATTTTCTTACACATGTCTTTAGTTTTACTTGTAGAGAAAATTTTTTATAACTTTCCTTAGGAAAGTTAAATCTAACTTTTTTTTTTTTTTCTAGAGAGAGAGAGTTTCTTTGGCGTAGGGCATGCACTCACCAAAGAGACAGAGGGAGGAAAAGTGAGAAATCACTCACTGAGAAGATGGGCATGCTGCAATCCCTTCTCCATTTTCCTCTCTGGATTTTGAGCATGCACACATGAGCCCATGACTTACTTACTTTCTTTCTTTCTTTTTTTTTTCCTGCATGAGTTTCAAGCTGCCTGTTTCTGAAATTGAACTGTGATTAGCCATGTCACATGTGGGAATCTAGCACCTCAACTACCATGGAACCTACTGGCCTTGGGAATCTAACTCTTAACTCTCCAGATTCTCTTAACTATCCAGAACACTGGCCACCCCTTCATCCCATTGTACCTGCCCCACCAGTTTGTCTTTCTGCAACCATTTTACTTTTAGTTTATAGATGTTTTTCTGGCTTCTTATTTAAAGACATAAATGACCGTAGCTGGAAATGACCTAGAGGAACATTTTCAAATACATAGCAGCTTCAAAAATCTCTCATAAAGAAAGCGTCCCATAGGTAATAAGACAGTCTTTAGAGTCAGATTTTCGTTAGCTAAGTCAGTTGTGACATCATTAACAAGCTAAACTTTCTTAGTTTCGTTCTCTGAAATATTAGCAATATTACATATTCATCTCATGATTGTTGTGGCAAGTAAATGAGACAGTCTTAAGGTGAATTTGTCATTGTAATTGACAAGTATTATGTGCTTCAGAATGATTAGATATTTTTATAATTATTAGGGCTAAGTTATTTCACTACATTCTGGCACTCTTTCTCCTGAAAAAATGTTTAATCAAAGTCATTATTGAATAGAAAAAATATTTTTACTGGGAACCAGCAGTTAGCGTAATGGCTATGTCGCTGGACTCCCACATAGTCAACCGCGGTTCACGTCCCGGAACTGGTGGCTTAAAACTCACACCGGGCGCGCGTGTGTGTGTGTGCCCAAGATCCCGAGAGGAGAATGGAGGAGGAGAGATTGCGGCGTGACCATCCCCCCTGGGGGGTGATTTCTCGCTTTCTGTCTCTATGTCTCTCTCTGTCTGTCTGGCGAGTGCACGCACCCTATAGTGAAAACCTCTCCAAAAAGAAAAAAAGAAAAAATATTTTTACTTAAAAATACAATTATTCTGATTAAAAACGAAAGTTAAACCACATGTATGAGTGGACTTCAAGTGTTTGTAAAAAAAAAAAAGGAACTAAACTATCACTATACTTTGGTGGAAATTTTTTTAAATCCCTGCATAGTTTGTTCATAATCTATACTTTTTAAGCATTTTTTGTTAAGTTCTTCACATTTATATCTTTCCCACTTTAAAATATGCAAACATAAATTCTATTTACCAAAGTAAAATAATAAGACCCTGAAAAGTAGAGTTGGAGACGTCAACAGTTATAAGATTTGATATATTTCTGCGCTGAAAATGTTGAAGTAAAATAGCTAATAGAAGAGATTGAAGAAAAGATCCAAAAAGGTTCCAGATTATATATTCCAATAGTTTACAGATATTAAAGATCAATAAAACTGACTCATTACTGGGTATTGCACAGATAAAGAATATAAAAATAGTAATAAAGATATATTTTTTAAAAAGAAAAAAACAAAGTTTGTCTTATTCATAGAACAGAGGCAGAGAGAGAGAAAGCACCCTCTGCAAGTTCTCCTCACTCTGAAATTCCCTTTCTTTCTTTTTTTTTCTTTTTGGCCTTAGGGCAAAAAACTATGTGTCTATGTGTCACCAGAAAGAGAGACAGAGACTTAGAGAGGGAAAGTGAGGAAGCACTCCCCAGGAGGGTTGGGCATGTCACAATCCCTTCTCAGTTCTCCTACTGGGATCTTGGGAACACACACACACATGCCCAGTGTGGATCCAGGACTTGAGCATGGTTGTCCAGATGGGTGTCCAGCAACATAGCTGCTATGCCATCTGCTGGCCCTGCAGTCTCCTTCCTCCACCCTTCTTGCTCCTCAGGATCTTGGAAACACACTTGGGCCCTGAGTGTTTTCAAGTTAACCTGGGATCCAAACTGCAGCTGATCACATAGCTTCCAGTACTGCAGTTCAGTGTGGCTATTTTACTTATTTCTTCAATTTAAACTGTTTTGTATTATTATTTTCTGCATACTGTTTGCTTTCAATTTCATTGATTTTTGCCAATTTTTGTAAATTCCATTATTTTTTCATTTACTTTTATTTATTCTTTTTTTTACATTTTTAAATTTCATTTTCACTTTTATAGTCAGTCACATTATTTAGCTTACAAACTGAATATTTCAACGTGTGAACATTTCTCCCTAGTCCAGTTGATGAAACTATAAAAGTATCCTCAACAGATAATACCACATTTCTTTGTCCCATTAATGCTTTGCCTTTCTATTTTTCTTCTAAATGTACTTCCTCAGACTCTCCTCTTTCACACACACTATATCTGGTATTTGTATTCATTTACTGTGTTTCTATATCCTTTAGTCAATCAGTTTCAATCATAGAGTGTAAACACTTTTGATATATTAAGTGGAGACATACAATGTCTCTCCTTCATTTGTTTTGAAATAACTGCACTTAAAAAATAAAAGAATAGTTAAGAAATTTGTATACCCTTACTACAATTTTCTCAATGATAACATATTTATGTAATTGTAATGTAATATAAAAACCAGAAAATTGACACTGATATCTTACTCAGCCCTCATTTAGTTTTCACCCAATTTTGTGTGCATACAGAAGCGTATGTTTGTAGTTCCATGCAACTTTTGCCTATGTATATAGTCTATTTAATTAGCACCACAATCAAAATGAACCATTTTCTGGGGCTGACAGGTGGCATGGTGGTTAGGGGTGCTGGATTCCCACATGGCCGACTGTGGTTTTAGTCCTGGACTTGGCAGCCTGCTTTCTCGCTTTCTCTTTGTTTCTCTCTCACTCTCACTCTCTCTCTCTCTCTGATCATCTGATCAAATTAAAAATACATACACAAATAAAGTTAAAAAAAGACTTATTTTCTCACCACAAAGGAATTTCATTTTGCTATTGTGTGTAGTCCCTTCTCTCCTCACCTCATCTATTCTTGTTCTTTATATTATAGCTTTGCCATTTACAGTTTTTTATATAAAGAATTATACAGTGTATAATTTTTTGAGATTGGCTTTCTATACTAAAGACAGTGTCCTCAAAAAGTTGTTGTGTATATCAATGTTTCTTTTTGTTGCCAGCTGATATTCCATGGTATATATGTGTGTGTGCTCAACCCATTGAAGAATGGGGCTGTTTCTAAATTTTGATTATTATATATAACACTACTATGAATGTTTAACTATGTTTTGGTGTCAGTATAGGTGGCTATTTCTCAGATAAATGTCTAAGATTATAATTGCTGGATCATGTGGTAAGTATATGTAAGTTTTATAAGTAACTGTCAATTTCTGTAGTAGTTGTACCATTTTCATTCTTTCTTTCTTTCTTTTGTAGGTTTTTGCCATAGGGTATGTGAGCTCACTGAAACAAGACAGAGAGAGGGAAAGTGAGAAATCACCCTTCAGGGGGGATGGTCACACCGCAATCACATATCTTCCATTCTCCTCTTGGGATTTTGGGCACACATGTACATGCCTGCTAGCAAAATGTTAACCAGGGTCTGGGTGAAACTTGAACCATGGTCTGACAGGTGGGCATCCAGAGTCTTGACCTCCATGCCTCTTGCTGGTACCCCATTTTACATTATTACTACCAATGTATAAAAAGTCCACTTTCTCTGCATTTTTGTCAACATTAGCTATAATTAGTAGTATTTAATTTTCTTTTTTACATTTTAATTTTCTGAGGAGTATGTAGGAATATCTCAAGCTTTTATTGTGTATTTCTTTAATAGGTAATGTGCTTGTAATATTTTCATGTGCTTAGTTTCTATTCATTATCTCATCTTTTTTTTTTTCTTTTAATAGAGAGATTTTTGCTATAGGGTGCATGCATTCACCAGAGACAAAGAAAGAGAGACAGAAAGCGAGAAATCACCCCACCAGGAGGGATGGCCATGCCATAATCCCTTCTCTTCCATTTTCCTCTCAGGATTTTGAGCATGCATATACATGTGCCCAGCATAAGTTTTAAGTCACTGGTTCTAAGACTTGAACCATGGTCAACAACATAGGAATCCAGTGACGTAAACATTATGCCATCTGCTGGTCCCTTGTATCTCATCTCTAGTGAAAATTCTGTCCACGCCTTTTGCCCATTTTTTGTTTCACAGTTGTTGCTTTTTCTTGCCCATTGAAATTGGAGAGATTTTTTAAAAAACACATTCTAAGTGTAGGTCCTTAGTCACATATGTGGTTTACAACTATTTTCTCCCAATCTTTAGCCTTTTGGCATTTTTACATATAACAAAATTTTTTATTTGGTAAAGTCTAGTTTATGTATTTTTAAAAATTGATTATAATAAATCATCATCTTCCATGATTATGGAAAGTTTTCACCTTACCATAGGCCACAAGCACCATTTACTGTTAGGTTTCATTCTCAAGGTTGTTGTTTTTCAGTTTTACATTTACATTGATAACTCATTATGAATTTTTTTTGAGAGGTTTTTCCCTATAGGGCACGTGTGTCACCAGACAGACAGAGAGAGACATAGAGACAGAAAGCGAGAAATCGCCCCCAAGAGGGGATGGTCATGCCGCAATCCCTCCTCCTCCATTCTCCTCTTGGGATCTTGGGGACGCATGCACACGCGCCCGGTGTGGGTTTTAAGCCACCAGGTCTGGGACGCGAACTGCGGTCGACTACGTGGGAGTCCAGCGACATAGCCATTACGCTAACTGCTGGTTCCCATTCATTATGAATTAATCAGCTGTGATGTTTAAGTTGAATATGCTTTTCATTTTTGTTTTTGTGTTTTGCCTATCGATGTCAAATTGCTCCCAATCTCTTCATTGATAAAAGTACCCTTACTTCACAAAATAACTTATAACTTATACTATCAAATATAAATACAGACATTTATACTCTGTGTTAGGATGGTAAGACTATAAATGATTTATATGTTTTTTTTTTTCCTTTTCCATTTCTTTTCTTTTTTTTTTTTTTTTGTTAAAGGGCACTTGCTGGAGTGAGATGGATAGAGTAAAAGAGAGAGAGAAAAAAAGTGAAAAATCAATTCCCAGGATGATGGCCATGGCATAATTCCATCTCCTCCACTCTTCCATTCTCCTCTCAGGCTTTGGGGCACACACACACATGTTGGTGTGTTTTTCAATCCATCAGATTCAGGACTGCAGTGCGGATGGCCATGTGAGATCCAGCACCTTAACCACCACACCTCTGGCTAGCCCATTTCCAAATTTCCTTTACCATTTAGAATTTTATAATGGGAGAAAAAGTACATTAAATATAAAAAGCAGGATTTCAGAGATGCTTATGAAGGCACTGTTTATTAACTAGATTCTCACTCTTTAGCTATGCTTCAATCACTGACTATTATAACTTAAATTTTTAAATTAAGAGAAACAGAAATACTTTGCTGTTCAAGCTCATTTGATCAAAAGATCTTGAGACAGAACATTCATAAAAGATTCATCGTTGAAGTTAATATGATTCTCCTCAGTCTTAAATTTAAGGTTTTACTTCAGGCATTGCTTTAGTGTTTTTAAACCAATTCCTGAATAAATATGCTAAACATATCCCCAAAATGTTCATTGACGAAAAGGAAGCAATTTATGAAGTTTTGAGATTAGTGCTTAAAGCCTAAACAGAATCCATTAACTCAGACAAAAGACATATAAAGATTAAGAACTGAATGTATCATTAGGATGCTGGTAGCAATGAGGAACTAAAAAAATTATGTGAAGCTACATATTCTGTTATGTTTCTTTCCTTTTAATGAAACATACTTACATTTGAATTACCTTCTTAGATTCCAATTAATCCAAAACAAAAGCCTCTCCAAAAATACCCATGTGAGTTTTTCTTATATGTTTAGTTCACTTCTGCAACAACAACACTAATTATATGAAACTCCAAATGAATAAGGAGAGGCTATTACCAAATACCTGTAAGTACACTCTTCTCCTCAAATTAACTTTGAAATGCTGCCATCATTTGTTTCCCCTAAATGAATCTACTACCTACCTTATTTATGCAACAAAATTTTTAAAATTGTATTTGCACTTTATAGGTTTCTGATATCTAAAAATAGGATCATTGGATTGAAATAAAATTTTGAAGACTCCCTGCATATAATCTAATTTCTCTCTTACAAAATACCTGTCATTATTAAAATATGTTAAACATTTATCTTTTAATATACAACATGCTATTCTTAATGCTAAGACTGTCATTGCCAATAAAATTGCCTAATTGCTTGTGATTTTTCCCATTTCCTGCCTTTATTCAATAGTTTTCAATGACTATTCCAATCAGATGTTTCCTATTTCTCTCTACAAAACTCTCTTATATAAGTCATTTCTTTTTTGAAGATAATTCATTTTTTGTCTATTATTATCAGAAGGCTATGTAATATTTAAAGAGAGGGGCCATATTCTATTTATTTTGAATAATGTACATAGCACAGGCTCTTAATTTTCATACTTAGTACAGGGTCTTAATTTTTATAAATATTCGGATATGCATTGACTGAGTAAATGAATAAATATACCTTTGAGTTAAAGTAGATTATATTCTTTTCTTGCAATCAGATGTAAAAGTATGAACAAAATCAGTTTCTAACTTTAGAATAATTTTTTTTCAGGTTTCCAAACATCTTCTTTCTGACATATTAATTCTTCAAATATATTTTCTACATTGCTGGACTTTCTTTTCTATTCATTGTTAGATTTCTGCAACTTTGCCTTAGATTTATTGAGATCTAAGAGAACTTTCTCTTTTTTATTTTAAAACTGGTAGGAATTTATAAATTTTGATCAGCATGGGTCACTGCAGATTGATTTATTTTTAAATTCTGGTGGTCCTTATGCACAAACTATCCCACATAAATGAAGGAAAAGTAGGATTTTAAACCAAATGTCTGACTTCAAGTCCAATCACTTGCACATTTGGAAAACTAAAACAAATTTATTCAAACTACTCATGGTACGCAAAATGCCACTTCTTTATAGCTTATAACTGGATAATCACCTGTCCTCTCCTAGTTGGGGAGATCAGAGAAGTAACTAGCTAGCTAATGATCTCACCATATCCTCCAGTTTGAATAATGTCTTCAATTTGTAATCCATTTAGGTACACAGTTCATTCCTGAGCTTATTTAAATAGTCTCTGTACAATAACTCAGTCTCTTGCAGATTAGGGTTCTGATTTCCTGTACTGACTGCTGGTCTTTGGGATGACTTCCTATGTGCTCAGGATGGGGAAGCACTCTGTCTGCAGAGTGACTTTGGATCTGTGGTGGTCTATGTGGATTTGGTCAAAGGATTTATGACCACTCATTTCAACCTGTTCAATATAGTCTTTTGGGCATAGACTGTGGACTCAGAAATCTGCACCTTTCTGAACAGATTCACACTCTCTGCCTATTTGTTCTACCCCAGACCACTGTGTGCTATCCAGCCCTCTCAGCCCTTCCTTGTTCAGCCCTCCCTCACTGTGATCAGAGTATTTGGAATGCACACATGCTCTCTATGGAACCTGCTGAGCTAGGGATGTTTGGTAAGTCTGTCAGGCCACATTTCTTAGCAAAGCATGTATTCTCTCTCCCAGTATATACTGGTGTGGTTTAGAGGCTTGCAATCTCTCATGTTAAGCCTCCTCAGTCTCTGAAGAACTAAGAAAGTCTTCTTTTCCCTAGGTAAATAATTGCATTTTAGTTCTAGGTGCTGTTAAGTATCTGTTGACACGGCCAGTGTGGAGATAAAAGGCAAAAAGGTACAGAAGATATTAGAAAAAATGAATATGCTTTTACAAATACACTTCACCACTATAAGCACTTGAATGTATTTTGTGTCTGTTTTGTGGATATGGAGTGTTCTTCAAGGCAATGGTGATCACTTATCTTAGCTGCTGGGGATATGGCCTCTTAATGGGACAGTACTGAGTCCATCTTCATTGACTCTGGTGACAGCCTTGACTGACAGAAACTTTGTCACATGAAGTTAGGCTCTGTCCTTAAAGGAGTCATATTTAATAACTGGTTGCTGCCAAGCTCAATGATGAAGTGTTTTCATCATAGTTCAGAACAGCTCTGAACGTCCATCCCAGCTGTAACTGCCCATAGGATCTGCTTCTGAGGAAAACCTCTCCTTATGTAGAAGACAACTTTTCCCATTTTTCTTACAAGGATTGTCTTGATTGTTCTCAAAAAGTCATCTGCAAGTAAATCTCCATTTCAGCCTGTTTCCACCCAAATCTGACCTTTGATACTTGGAACAGTGATTTGGAACCAGACGCCCTATTCTGTGGTCACTGCATCATAATGCAGTATCATTTTATTCCTCCCCTCACTCACATACATTATTTTCCCTCACAGTTCTTTCTGATAATTACTCGTACAAACAAATCTGTACCAAATTTGTTTCTTATGGAAATCCTTCTATGATAATCCAGCTGCACTATTTGATTTTAGATAATATAAGGAACAAAATATTACTTAGATGGGAAAAAAATAACTTTAAATTGTACGGTATTTTATATTTTACCAAGCTAATTAATATTGTAATTTTAGTTGATCTACTTAAATAAAATAGTAGGAAAGTGAAAACATTAAACAAAACTAGGTAGAGCCAGCAGGTGGCATGTGGTTAAAGCTCTGGATTCCCACATGGTCGATCATGGTCTGAGTCCCTGACCTGGCAGCTTGAAAATTATACCAGGCAAGTGTGTATACACGTGCACTCTAAATCCTGAGAGGAGAATGGAAGAAAAGGGATTGTGGTATGACCATCTGGTGTCTCTCAGCAGTGAGCACACATGCTATTGTGGCAAAATCCTAAAAAAAAAAAAAGAAAAGAAAAGAAACCTGGTAGCAGTCTTTACTATGGATTGATCTAGACACCAGCAATGTTGACCTGAGTTTCTATATCCTAACAATTATTTCCTCTGCTGATCTGAAATATGGTTTGATTTTACCACCACAAAAATCAATAGTAAACAGGACCAATGATGATTCAATCTGTGTTTCTTTCTCATGCATGTCTGTCCATGTTGGAAATAATTAAAAAAACACAAAGGAAGAGAAGCATATCCTTGAATGTATAGGATGCAAAATTCAGAGGCCAGCAAGAGAGGTATGAAAGTTGATGTGGTTAGATTCTACATGACCGACTGCATGATTTGAGTCCTGGGTCTAATTGGTTTGACAAATACACAGGGAGATTTGCTTAAGTGTCCAAAGTTCCAGGAGAATAATGGAAGAGAGAGGATGGTGGAGTGAGAGTGGCCATGATCCTAGGCTAGGGGGAGGACTTTCTCACTCTCTCTCTCTTTCTCTCTATGAGATCATGTGCTAAATAGCAAGAAGAAAACATTTTATAATGTGTCTCTAGGCTATAAGTCTATCTAGATTCTGTAAATTAGCAGTAAAAAGTCACAGAGATAAAGTCTGAGAAGGAAAATCAGTGGGGTAGGACCTGCAGATGGTGTAATGGTTATGTCATTGGACTCCCACGTAGTTGACCATGGTTTGAGCGGCTTAAAACTCACACCAGGCATGTGTACATGAGTTCCCAAGATCTCAAGAGAAGAATGGAGCAGAGGGATTGAGGCATGGCCATCCCCCCTGTGGGAGTGATTTCTTGTTTTCTATCTCTGTGTCTCTCTGGCAAGTGCACGTGCACTATTGCAAAAAAAGCTCTCAAAAATAAAAATAAAAAAAAACACAAAAAGGAAGAATAACATAAATATACATGAAGTAAAATGTGTAAAAAAAAAACTTAAAACAAATGTACAGGATCCACATTGGCATCAGTAAAAGGCCGATGTAAAAACCAAAAGTTGCCATATATGTGGCTAGAATGTGATGCGCTGGTGGCAATGCACCCTACAAGGCTGACTCACATGGGAGGGTTTTGAGTTTGTAGGTCACTTCTCTAAATGCTGAGGGTGAGTGCATGCCCATTATCTGGATTTAGCTGCAGGTATGAGTGTATAGGGTTATCAGTTCTCTGTGGGACTGCCTGTCTCCTGTCTCTCTCTTTCTTTTCTCATCTCCCATGCATGGAAAAAAGCAATGGATAAATTAAAAAAATAAAAGTTGTCACATGGAAAATAAACTCAGAGAGCTTTTTCTGTATTTAAAAAAATCTTTTTTAGAAAATATATAGAGGCTAGTAGTGGCAGAGTGGTTAAGGAATTGGATGCCCACATGGTCAACCATGGTTTGAATCCCAGACCCAGAAGCTTGAAACATATTGGGCACATGTGCATGCATGCCCAAAATCCTGAGAGGAGAATGGAAGAGAAGGGATGATGGCATTCACATCCTCCTTGCCCCCTGGGAGTGATTTCCCACCTTCTCTCTCTGTGTCTCTTCAGAGAGTGTATGCAGCCATAGCAAAATATCTCCCTCTAAAAAATAAAAAGAAAATGTACAAATGCATTAGTAATTTGTGACCTCTAGTATCCAGAAGAACAGTGATGAAACAGTAATGAATGATAGAAGAAATAACTCTTTTCTTGTAACTAGGAAGGTCTGTATATGAGTAACAGTCACTCATGGGAAAACAAAATCAATAAGAAAACACACCTGGACTGTTTTATTGTAATGTGTCATAATTATAAAGAGAGAGAAAAAAAAAAAAAGACAATCAGATTCTCTTTAGATTACCATGATACAACACTTCCTTTTTTAAGTGACCAACAAATCACTGAGCCATTTGTGCTGTCTATTATTTGCAAAGATATTCCTAAATATGCTGATGTTTTAAAACAAAGAATTCTTTACATTTTTCCCCTCTTTTTTTAGAGAGAGCTTTTGCTATAGGGTGTATATGTTTACCAGAGAGACAGAGACAGAAAGTGACAAATCACCACACAGAGGGATGGCCATGCCACAATCCCTTCCCTTTCATTCTCCTGTCAGGATTTGGGCACACGTGCACACACACCCAGCATGAAATTTTTTCTTTCTTTTTAAAAAGGCTTTTGCTATAGCACATGTGTGTTTGCTAGAAAGACAGAGAGAGACAGAGAGACAAAATATGAGAAATCACCCACCTACCCACCCCCTAAGGGGAATGGCCGAACCACAATCCCCTCTCCTCTATTCTCCACTTGGGATCTTGGGCACACATGCATGCGCCCCCTGCATGAGTTTAAGCCACCAGGTCTGGGACTCGCACCATAGTCAACTACATGGGAGTATAATAATGTAACCATTATGCCATTTGCTGGTCCCTCCCAGCGCGAGTTTTAAGTCACCAGGTCATGGACTTCAGCTATGGTCAAATACATGAAAGTCCAGTGACATAACCATTATGCCATCTGCTGGTCCCAGAATTCTTTACAACTTTTAAAGATTATTTATTTATTTGGCCAGCAGGTAACATAGAGATTAAAGGGGCTGAATCCTACATAGCCAACTGAGTAGTTCAAGTTGTAGACCTAATGGCTTGAAAAACCACTCCTGGCGCATGCATGCATACCCCAAATACCAAAACAAGAAGAGAGGAGAAGGAATTTCAGGGTGCCAATGGCCCCTGGTGGGGGGAATCTTACTTCCCCTCTCTCTCTCCCAAGAGAATACACACAATGTACAGCTAACAAATAAAAAGATTATTTATTTAAAGAAGTTCATTTATTTATTTCTTCTATTAGTGAAAAACATAGTGATGGAGAAAGACAGTATTCCCAAGAGGGTCCTGATGCTGTGGCCCACCTCCAGCTTCCACCAGCTCCAGATCATGGGCATGTATGTGCCCTGTATACTCAGAAAGTTCTTTGGAAGGAAGCATACCAGTAGCCCTCCCATATGGGTCACCTAATAAAACATGGTATTTTTACCACTACACACCATCCAGCCCAAAAATATTAGTATTTCAATATGCATTGCCATTGGCAAAAGGAAAATATAGAAGGCAGTTATAAACAATGTCACCTAATAATGAGAAATCATATATAGATCATTTCTTTGAGCCTCCCTTTAGAAACAAAGCAAAATGGTAATATGTACTTTGAAAAGATGTATACTACCAAAATAACATTGCAATGACAATAATTTTTCATTGAATGCCTTCACTACTTAGGCATATTTACATGTATTTTATGTGACGTTCATCATAATTGCCCTAGGATTATATTAAAAAACTGACAAAGCTTTTTTCAGAATGGTCACAGATTTGAAAATAAGAAAACATTGGGACTAGCAGTTAGCGTAATGGCTATGTCGCTGGACTCCCACGTAGTCGACTGCAGTTCTAGTCCCGGACGCGGCGGCTAAAACCCATGCTGGGCGCGTGTGCGTGTGTGCCCAAGATCCCGAGAGGAGAATGGAGAAGAAGGGATTGTGGCGTGGCCCTCCCCCCTGGGGGGTGATTTCTCGCTTTCTGTCTCTCTGTCTCTGTCTGTCTGTCTGGCGAGCTCACATGCCCTATAGCAAAAACCTCTCCAAGAAAAAATAAGGAAACATTTTAAATCACAACTTGTCTGACAATAAACCCTACAACTATTTGTTATTTTATTCCATTGCTTCATGGAATGTACACTAACACCTACCTATAGCTTTTTTATAGAATGCTATTCTTCTGTGAAGGAACAAAGACATCATTATTCTCCCCACACTCATTGGAAGCATTTTTAGTTAACTGTTAATATTTACACTGTGTCTAGTTTTTCTAGTGAAATAAACATACATCATTTTAAATCTCCCATCTTTTTATCCTCCCATGCAATTTACCCTGATTCCTTCTTTTCTAGTTTTCCATCTTCTCATTAACTTTTTTTTCTGTAATGCCCAATGTTATTATTTTTGAAGACCTAGTGAGTTATTGTAATTAATCAGAATAGTGTTATAAGTATGTATATCTTTTTTGCTTATTTTGTTTCTACATGTTTCTGTGTTTTCCATGAACAGATGATGGGATCATCTTTTCCAAGTATAGTACCCATCTGTGACCCAGTCCCAATGCCTGTAATCTTCCCTCCTTGGCTTTCAAGGCCATGATTGATAGTTCTCCCAAGTGAATTGATCAATTATACTTCTTGTTGGATCTGAGCCTGAAAGTCATGACGTATTGTATAAAGTGCACATAATTGGAAGGTAAATAAACTATAAACAGGATACCAGATTCACCTTTACAATGTGAGACAATAAGGTCATTTAAATGTTTCCCCTTTCACTAACTATATTTTTCAAAAGTGAAAACCATAGCCATATTGTCAATATATTTTGTAATTATTAAATTTTATATATTTATGAAATCAATTATTCTTTTGTGAGGGCTTGATAAATGCTGATTAACTCCCAAACTGAATGCACAGTTCAACTGTGATGTTTGCTCTTAAAATATTATTTTATCTGTGTGTATACATATATGCATGTTTTATTCTCGACACAAAAAGTTGTTACCTAAAGTAACTCAGAAATAATGGGAAGTGAATTAGAAAGACTTAGAAAGACTATTAAATTACAATTGTTACGATATGCCATTTTCTGTTCATTTTATAATGGTAGAGTATTCAATGTTTAATGTAAGACTTTTGTTATCCGTTCTGTCAGATGATTAGGTGGACCTAATAAAGAAGTAAATAAATGAATGTTTAATAATTTAAATATTAAAATATAATAGTCACTGTTTTCACTTTTGTTAATAGTATCACTTTAGTTTTTGACATTAAGTTAAATTAGAAAGGCAATAGCATCTAAACCACTCTTGATGTAAAATATTTATAAGAAGCAACAGTTAAATGTATAACTTTTTAAAAAGCTGAATAATCCCCTCTGCTCACCCATCCAGGCAGGAGAGGCGAGAGGCAGGGCTTTAGGAGAAGATTCATCATGGCGCCTGAAAACCAGTCATTTCAGGGTACAAGAGAAATGAAGATTTCCCACTGATAATTCAGCCTCCAGCAAACAAGCTAGAGGGATTGAACTTCAAGAATTAGGAAGAAACATACCATCCTTCAGATCACTAGAAATCACTGCAGGACCACGAGAAATATGGGAAAGCAAGAAAATACCTCTCCTCCTAGGGAAAAAAATAACTCCCATTCATGTCTGATAAAGAATTTAGAACGTTCATAATGGCGAAGCTAACAGACATGGAAGAGAAGAGAGACAATGAACTGCAGAAGAGAAAGGAGAAAAATGCTGAGAAGTTCCAGGAGGTGAGGAAATTCTTGCGAGATCTAAAAAAGGAATTATACACTTTAAAAAAGAATCAAATGGAACTGTTAGAGATGAAGGCTATACTACAGGAAGTCAAAATCTCCCTTGAAAGTATTAAAAGCAGACTAGATCATACAGAAAATAGAATCTCAGATGTAGAAGAGAAAATTGCTGGCCTGGAAAAATCCACCACAAAGACAGAAAATTGTCCAAAAAATGAGAATAATATACGAGAAGTACTAGATACCATCAAACATCCATACATCTGGATAATTGGCATTCCAGAATGCAAAGAGATTCATAAGGGCATTGAGAATCTATTCCATGAAATCCTGCATAAAAACTTTCCAAATCTAGAGAGGTACTCAAAGATCCAGTCCCAAGAAATACAAAGAACCCCAAATAGAATCAGCCCTAGAAAACCTTCTCCAAGACACATTATAGCCAGGTTGACCAAAACCACAGACAAAGACAAGATACTAAGATTGGCAAGAGAAAAACAT